>NC_056732.1:625428294-625595794 GCF_019279795.1 Protopterus annectens | reverse complement strand
GTAAAGTTTACTGTAATCTGTAAATTAATCAACAAATTAAGCCTGCCATGTTATGCCTCGAGTATATTGAATAATAATGACTACCTATTATTTAGATAACTTATCTTAATAAGCCTGTAATAAATAATACTGTCACTTTACCCTTAACTAATGACTGAATAATGTGAAGGATGATGAAGTAGAAAGGTTTGATGTAATAAGCCAGTTACAAATAAGTCTGCCACTTTACGCTTAACTAATGACTGAATAATGAGAAGTAACTGAATATTATTCTTATATTCTGAAATTTGACTGAAATGCACTATGCTAAACACATAACTGAGTATGAATGACATATTCTGAATCTTGACTGAAATTAACATTAGCATGATAGATAGTTACACTAACATTTTAAAATAGCTGTGTATATTATATATTATGTATATTATTATTGAATCCCCAAATGATGTGGATATTCTACAAAAGGGCCTTATAGAAACAGATGCTTGCTTCCAGAGCCATGGGCTCAAGCTTAGTGCCAAGAAATGTATAGTTATCCCCTTTTGGTAAAAAACATGTACCCATGAATTACCACATAGGTGGCAGTACACTAAGCACTGAAAGTGTGAGGAGAGACTTAGGGACACAGGTGGACAGTGGTCTCACCTTCGATAACCACATCACCACAACAGTCAGGAAATCCTTCTACGTGGCACACCTCATCATTAAGGGCTTTTCATCCAGAAAAAGGAGGTCATTGTCCAACTATACTCATCCCTCATTTAACCCATTATAGAGTACAACATCCCATTTGGTATATACCTCACATGACACCTGCAACAGCTGGAAAGGCCGCAGAAATACCTCACTAAAAGAATCACAAGCCTAAAGCAGATGCCCTATGCTGACCAACTAAAAAAACTCCAGCTATACTCTGTGGCATATCGTCTACTCAGAGGCAATCTTTGCTTAACATACAAGGCCATGTCAAACCCTGAGCTGTTGGACATGCTCCACTTAAAGAAATCCCAATCCCTCAGAGCCACACACTCCAGGGATCTAAACCTTGTCATCACAATGAACAAAACATGCTGGAGGGATAGGTTCCTGACCCAAAGACTCCCCATACTCTGGAATAGACTGCCCGTACATGTCAAGCAGAGTGCCTCCTTGGCCGTCTTCAAAAGGAACCTTGACAATTGGATGGTAGATAGGAAATTCATCCCGGGGATCACGTCAGTCGCCCTTCTAGACAGGAGTCCAGGGAAGTAAATACTGTGGGAAGAAATATCCAGGGAATTGTTATAGCTAGGCTTGTATAGGCCCTAGGGCGAATAGCCTAGTACCAACCTATGAACCTATATTCTAGAAACTAACTAAACTAATACTAAAAGAATATCTTTTGTCAGTGTTAACTGAACACAGATAAAAGCATAACTGAAAACTGGCACATGATATATTCTGAAAATCAAGCTATTAGTACCTTTTTCCTCTCAGTATTGTCTGAACATAGATAAACTGAAAACTAGTAAAAAGCAATGTCTTCAGCTTTTCCTAGTTAGGGATCGCCACAGTGGATCGCCGGTCCGCAGATTGATTGGCAGTGGATTTTTACTGTACTGAGTGCCAGCCTGATGCCCAACCTTCACAGAAGGCACACCCACATGCACATACCTGCATGTCTTTAAGGCTCATAAACTGAAAATTAGCACTGTTGTACAACTGTCTGAAAACATGAGAACATTTTGACAGTATTACCTGAACATGGATAAACTGAAATCTGTTATTGTTATATTCTTGAGACTAAACTATTAATATTTTTTGTCAGTATTGCCTGAACATAGATAAAAACATAAACTGAAAATAATAGTGTTATATAACTGTCTGAAACATACATGCTTGCTTTAACTCATACATTTAGACTTTAAACAAATATTGAAGAAATAACTGAAACACATAGACAGTCAACTTCTGCACCACATCTCTTGTCAAATTTTACTCTGCATGGTTCCAGTCACTGATGAGGTAAATGAAGGCCTGCTTTAATGTTGAAGTGTCCTTTGTATAGTTAGGCCTTTTAAACCTCTTCTTTTCATTTCTTGTGCAAGGCTGGGTAGCTAAAGTTCTTGATTGTATTTAGCATTAGGTCCTTAAAATAACATTTGCATCTTTAACAATTATAAACTAATAGCATTGCTTATTGGGCTGACTTTATTTACATTTTTCTGCATGAAATAAACATTATAGCAATAACCCACGCCTGGGTGTGGGTAATGCAGGATTTACCCACAAAGACAACCGTGGGTAAATCCCGCATTACCCACACCCAGAAGTGGGTTATTGCTATTATACTATGACATTATTTAAGAAAAGAAACAATTACTTTTCTTAAATAATGGCATTGTATAATGCCTCTTTGCTGCCCTTCCGCAGCTGTCTGGCATCCGCGGCAGTTCTGATGTACTGCGCATGCCTGCGCAGTACATCAGAGCTGTGGCCAAAAGCAACGGAGAAAGCAAGATCTCTGTTGCTTTTTTACTGTTTCGCTATGTTAAATGGGTTTAGCATAGCGAGACAGCTATAAAATAAGCAACGGAGATGTCCGTTGTTTATTTTAAAGCTGTCTCACTATGTTAAACCCATTTAACATAGCAAAACAGTAAAAAGCAACGGAGATCTTGCTTTCTCCGTTGCTTTTTTTTTAAACCTGTCTTGCTATGTTAGATGGGTTTAACATAGCGAGACAGCTTTAAAATAAGCAACATACGATACACTGTTTTTATGAATTAATGTTTTTTTTTTGTCTCTGGCTGTATTAAGAAATTGTTTATGCATTGCAGCACTTTAATACAAAGCTCTTAACTAATGACTGCTAAACAAAATAATAACAAAAAAAAAATTCATTTGCCAAATCTGTAACTGTAAACCCTTTATTCTACAAATTAACTTGACTGTCATTTCTGATATACCTTGCAAGACACAGATGTATATGATTACCCTTTTTTCGTAACTGGCCATACCCAATATGTCTTTCTGAGAACATTAGCTGTGTCAGCTGAACTGGAATTTATTTTATTTTTAACCCATAAATCTGCATGTTTCTGTCATAACCAATTCTTTAAAATCTGTACCTTTGCACAAACTACTGCATGGGAATTCTTTCAAGTGTCATCTGTGTACACTGCTATACATTCTGTAGCATTTTTATTTTTCCATAAAATCTTGTTACTGAAGTCTAAAATAACATATAATACTGATGACATGGTCATACCTAGTACAGAGCTGTTACACATTGAACTGTTAGCTGCTGTAATATTTGACCCTTTAAATCCTGACAAGACTGCATTTGTGTCCTCTAATAAAGGTGTACTTGTAACTGAAGTTGACTTGTTTGTGTTAATCAGTACATTATTCTATAATTTTTGTGTCAACAATGAAATATTAGTAGCAATTTTATGTTGCACTGAGGTTTGTTTTTCATTTATGCTGAAATTTGCTTTACCAAAATCTGCACTCTGATTCCTCTTAACACCCCTCAGTGCAATATTTGCACTTGCTTCTGAAAATAAGAAACTAGGTGAAGTAATGTGAACTTCAGACATTGCCTGCATGTTATGTACGCTAACTGTGTTGACGTCTGTATGTTTAATACTGCAACTTAATTCTGCACTTTGAATTACATGTACACACAAAATTGTGTTAAGTCTGCAACTGTGTTAATAACCTGCTTCTGTGAGTTAACCGTTTTGCATTTAGACATATTTAACATTCATGAACTAATAACCTCTAACTTTAAAAGAACATTTCTGGAACACAGTTGTTTAGACTGCTTTACCCAAGTTTTAAATTTAAACCAAAGATTTACTGATGTTCTAACTGTAGAAGTATTACTTGACATGTCATCAGTAAAAGGTATGCAAATACCTTTTACTGATGAATTTAAACTTTTTTGAGCTGTTAACTAAAAAGTGCATATAAAGTCTTACATAACTTTATGATTCTAGAAGAATGTGTCCTGTTGTCTGCAGCTTTTGAATCTTTTTTTGCTTCCTGGTTGTGTGACGTCACACTGGAAACTTGAAAGTTTATGGAGATAGCTGTTAGCTGACTAATGTATTTTATGTTCTGAAGGAACACTGCTGAAGTTTGTTGATTTAGTGCTGGTCTGCTGAAGTTCTGTGTGGCTTTTTCTGAAGTAAACACTGGTGCTCTGCAATTTGTTTAACACCTGCAATTACTGTATGTAGAGGTTGTCTGCCCTGTTTGTTTTCTGCATGAAGTTTACATCTGGAAAATTAGTGTTGTCTTATCGAAAGGTCTGCTTTGTGATAAGAAACTGTAGTGCCGTCTTTTTTGGCTTATTCTGTATGGACTTCACAGTCTTAAGTTATGGAAAAACACCGGTGTGCTGCTGAAAAGTATGTTATGAAACATTTGCTATCACTATAAACTGTTAGATAAACCTTGAAGTTAAGCTGGCTGCTGCACTAAAAACTGTACTAGAAAGGGTTACGTCCTGCAGCTGTTTCTGTTAAAGTTCTGAAGTAGTGTTGATAAGGTTGTTTGGAATACTCACTCTGTAAAACACATGTGAATGAAACACTGCTATTCTGTAGATTTTTTTGTAGTCTGACTGCTGATGCAAGGTTACTATGGGGTTTTGGGAATCACTTTAACTGTTTACCCCATTCATTGTGGCTCGCTATTGAAAGAATTGATAGAGAGTGTAGTATACTGTAATTAACTGGAAACAACTGAAATGAGACTGAAACAAAAGTCTTTATCTAATTACCCAAACTCGTGCTGAACAGGTGCCAGTCTCTCCTTTACAGGCCAAGTCTTGTGTACTTTTCAGAATGAATTCTCCAAACACTGTAGCTCATTTAATAAGGTTTTATTAAATGTTCACAATATCTGAATACTGTCTTCATTAACAGTGCTGATAAACAATAACAGTCTGTAGAAATGCTGGAATGCTGGTTAGTAATAACAGTGCTGCTAAATATATCCAAAGTTTCTGAACATTATTCTGATTGTCTTAAATGATGTAAACTGAAACAGTCTTTATTTGACCTGTCTTCTGTACTCAGGCTCGAGTGACTGTATTGTAGCTTCCTTTCTGAAATGATGGCTATTTAATGTTTTCTGTATGTCATCTGTATGTCAGTTTGAACTAACAGACTGACTTCCCTAACTGTATCTCAAGTATATTTCAAAACCCTGTAATACTTCACATGCCTCTTTAGCCTTGGTAACCTTGGTTCTCAGGCCTTGTCTTGTTTTGCTGGTGCCTAGCTGTCTCATTATCTGACATTTTCTTGATTCTTCCCTTGAGAAAGAGAAAAGAAAAAGAATAGTATGTAGCCTTCCCTTGGGAACTGTTATCTCTCATGCTTGACCAGCAAGGTAATTCTTTTTTTCTATAGGTTCATAAATTAGTACTAGGCTAACTGCCCTTGCGAGCCATTTTAAGCCTAGCCAGTTATCCCTTGTGAGACTCAAACCCTGTAACTTGTGTTTGTAAGGCAAACACCTTAACCATTAGGCCACCCTCCCAATGCTCTTTCTGCTTAACTGTCTTTTTTTAAAATGTCTGACTACATATTTTACCTTTTAGTCTGCATAATTGCATAATGCCTAATAATTACTTCAAAATGGAGGTCCCTAATCTAACACACACACACACACACACACACACACACACACACACACACACACACACACACACACACCTGGGAAAGGCTGGCACAGATTTATTACCTATGCCCCCTTCTGCCCAGACTATAAGGTAGTTACATTACCACCAGACACTCCAAAGTCAGCTGCGGTAAGGATCTTGCAAGGATACCCAATTATACTGAGTGAAATTAATACTAATACAAACGGTAGTCTAACCAACAGCAAGGCTTTCAGGAGCGGCCAGAGTTGTCACCAAATATATATATGTACTCTCAGAGATTAGAATATTCTCTAAAGGACCAGTCACAATGAAAATTTTAAATGTATTTAATAGTAAATAATAAAAGAACATGAAAATATGGAATATCTTTTTACAATAAACACCAAAATTCAGTCATAGGAAATATTAAAATAACACAGATGAAGAGATTCACACAGATACAGAAAAACAGTACTTAACTTTTTCTTCTTTTGTCTTTTCCCAGTTAGAAGTTGCTATAGTGGAACAACGGTCCTCAGAACGATTGGCAGTGGAGTTTTACAATCTCGAGTAGCCAGCCCAGCACCCAACCTTCCACAGAAGGCACACAATCATACCTAGGGTCAATTTAGAGTGTCCAATCCACCTACAGCATGACTTTGAGATGTGGGAGGAAACTGGAGCACTTGGAGGAAACCCATGCCACCACAGGGAGCACATGTAGACTCCACACAGAAGGCAGGGAGGACATGTAGACTCCGTACAGAAGGCATACAAGCCAGGAATCAAACTGGAGAACCTCTTGTTGTGAGGTGAAAAAAGAGTACTTAACTAATCTCACTATATTTTCTTGACTGCTCTAAAGAATTACTATTATTGGTTCACTTACTAGATCATGGCAAGATGAAGTAGTTGAAGGGTTCTTCTTTGTCAGGTTCCAAAAACAGACTGTCCTGAGACTTCAGTCTCATCTAGTATTAGAAAACATCATTTCAGTGCTGAATTACAGAATATCACATACATCTGGCCATTTGACTTCTGATTTCCAGCCTAACCCCCTTGACTAGGAGCTGCCAGGATGTATCACATATGTGTCAATAATACACACACATAGAGTTTTGCTCAGATCTGTTGCAGCTTTTGGAAGTCATAAAACAATTTCAAACTTCTACTCTTCCAGAGCAGCAATTAGTTCACTGATAAAAACAATACAGAATGCTTCCTAGAGCTTGTTTTCCCAGACATTTTGTCTCTGGCTGCAATCAGAACTGTAAGATACAGTATTTATGACCTAAATTAAGTAATTTAATTTCTTACTATTTTTTCAAAGTTAGCTGGAGCTGAGCTTAACCTCTTCTCTTCCAATATTCTCTGTTACAATATGTACATTTAATCAGTTACACTACAGTACCATCTGATATACATGTATATTTATTTTCTATCAGGATTCACTGTTGATACATTTTAACACAAGCAACTTTATAAATACATTTTTCAAATCAAACATCTATACAAATCAGTTCACTATACAAATGACATAATTCTTTACAAAATTCCAGCTAGCTGTGCTAGCACATGTCACACATCCACTGCCCTACTTCTCCTGGCACAGCTTGCAATATCTCACATTGTCACAATGTGCACACAGGTTCCCTATTACGCGATCAAAGATACTGTTCTTTGAATGCGTAATAGTCAAACTGAAAAAATCACAAACACTAAACCGTGAACGGCCACGTACGCAAATTTTTTCCTAGGGAAAAATTAAGTTGGCTGTTTCATGGTTTGCCCTGTTCCCCAACGTTGAGCGATCTCGGAGTTGGTATATTTAGTTAGGGGGTATGGGGGGTGAAGCCCCCTACTTGATTAGGATTGGGAAGTGTGTTTCGTTTGCTTACGGCCCCGCAATTTTTTTCCCTAGGAAAAAATTTATCTCTTTGATCGCGTAATATAGACTCGGCACACATACAAACACACACACACACACACACACACACACACACACACACACACACACACACACACACACAATTACATTAGAAATGAAGCTTGAGCTTGACTACAGGGTTTATTTTAATTTATGAGGATCACAAATAGGCTGATGAAGGATGTAATAATAATACTTTATTAATTATAATGGGCAAATATGAAGAAAAAGAGGACCAATAGTGTATGCAATTTTAGCAAGGAGCTGCTGCAGTTTGAATGGTTCTAGAAAATATGTGAGTTTTCCCAAAGCATCTGAAATTGAAGCTAGGTTTGCTTGACAGTATAGGATCTTCACTCCAAAGACAACATAAACTTAACAGATAATACTGAGGTCTAAATCAGTTTTTTTCACTGTTAGCTGTTATCATTACTGGAAATATCTTTTCTGTTTTTTAATTTCTCCAAATGGTTATGGGTTCTAACACCATGACAGGAATTATGTCAGCGTACTATTAAAGCTCATGAAATTTATACCGTTTTGATCTTTGATGTTTGCCAAGCATGCTCTTCTTCTGCAGTGTACCCAGAATCGTCTCCTTCTGCACCGCATTTAGGTATGCTGTTGCTATTATTACTATTGCTGCTATGTGGATGTCATTATTTCACACGGATCTAGTTTGTGATAGCATATTCTGGCATTTTATAACTTTATGCTACTCACTGCACAGGACCCTGTACTCACTAAGTATGCCTTTAGTCATTTAGCCATTGTGTGTGTGTGTGTGTGTGTGTGTGTGTGTGTGTGTGTGTGTGTGTGTGTGTCTCATAACATGGAGAAATATCTCTTAAAAATGTAGATCAAGTGTAATTCAGCAAAATGACTTCTACTTACTGCCTAATTTTTAGCATGATCACATTCTCAGATTTTGTAAGTAGAAGACTGCAAAAGCAATCAGAATATGTAAAAAAAGTAACACAACTGCTGCCATTAAAAGCATCACAACAATACTGCTGCAACAGACTCAGTGTGCCAATAAACCACAGCCCATAAGGCAAACCAACGTACCCAACACACTAGTCATAGGTGACTCTATAGTCAGGCACACTGATGTCCCACTTACCAGGCTAAACAAGGAGAAGGTTACTGTCAGCTGCCTGTCAGGTGCCAGGATCCGCCACATAACCCACGCACTCAGATCACTCCACAACAAGTACAGATATGACTCTGTCATTGTCCATGTTGTTGTGAATGACCTGAGATGTACTTCCCTGGACTACATGAAAAGAGACATGGAAGAGCTCTCCGATCTTGTAGCCCAGGCAGGTATGACCCAAGCCCTGAGTAACATCCTGCCATCACCCGGAATGATACTGCAGTACAAGGACAAAATTATTGACTTCAACAATTGGCTAAGCTTCTGGTGTCATTTTAAGGGGATCCAGTATCTGTCTGCCTGGGACGACATGGTCGACCAAAAACGATACTTTGCCAGACATGGTCTGCACCTGTCGCCCCTGGGATTCTGGATACTGGCTAAGGCCCTTGCCTCCCCTATAGTGCCTTTTTTAGCCAAGGTTCAAATGACAAATTCACCACCATAACAGGAACAGGCAAGCAAAAACTGAGGGTAATGCCACTCAATGCTAGAAGTCTAAATCTCAAAATGCACTCACTAGAGGCACTTCTTAAAATGGAGAACATTGATATCTATCTGTGCAGTGACTGAGACCTAGTTCAAGGCTCTAGAGAGCACCCCTGCATTACCAGGCTATAACTCATACCACACTTTTCAGCCATCTAACCTGGATCATAACACCAAAGGCGGAGGTGTGTCCATATTCATTAAGGATATCCACACCTCCAGGCTAGTTGTGCAGCATAATGCATCCGAGGTTATCCAAGTGCACCTAACTTTGGGCAAAACTGCAATCCAAATTGTAGCTTGCAACAGATCCCCCACCATGCCCCAGGATTCCCACTCCTCCTTTCTTGATGTACTGGGAAATATCAGGGTTCAACTGGAAAATATTAGGGTTCAGCCAAACACCCTAATAATAGGCTATTTCAACTACCCCACCATTAACTGGGAAAACTACTCATGAACCAACTGCTTCACTCAACACTTTCTGGAATTCATAAAGTCCAATGCCCTGGATCAACATATCCACACCCCCACCAGGGGCAACAATATCCTAGACCTAGTCATTACCAACATGGGTGGCCAGTGTTCCACACCTGAAATCAACTCCTCATTGGTCAGATCCGACCATAAGCTAATCACCCTAGATATCTGAATCCCACCCCCACCCACCATTAAGGAAGCCAGGGTAAAAAATTTCTCCAAAGCCAGCTTCATGCTTCTTAAGACAGAAGTGGCAAACTTCATGACACCCATGCAGATGGACAATACAGTTACGACTGCTGAATCCTACACAAATGTACTCTATAAGCACTTACACGAGTGCATGGATCATGCTACCCCAAAGAGAACCAAGATGCTATCCTTCAAAAAAAGGAAGCCAGTCTGGTGGTCCCCTGCCATAACAAACTCTACAACAGAAGGAAGAAACTGTTGCAAAAGAGAGTAAAATCCTATGAGTGGAGGAGCTCCCTGGTCAGCCTCAGTAAGAAGCTGAGATCCCTTATAAGATCCTCCAAAGCTAGCTATGAAAACAAAATTGCCACTGATTCTAACAGCAACCACAAAGCATTCTATAGCTATGTCAAGAATCTCAATGGCAACACCCAGATCTGCTCTTTGTTACAGTACAACGGCACGAAAATTACAGAACCAACTGATACCGCCAACATCCCGGCAGATAGGTTCAGTGCTGACTTTACCCCCCTCTCACCCTTTAAAGGCCCCATATCTATACATTAAAAATGAAGTGTCCCTGTAATCACACCTATGCAGGTAAAAGCTGCACTCTCCAAAACCAAAAACACAACATCCCAGGCTGTGTTTTACACAAACACCTAAGCACGATGTTCAATCATAGTCTCACATCAGGCTTTTTGCTTACTGAATGGCACACAGCAACAGTTATCCCACTCCACAAAGGGGGAGCTACCACTGATTCTGGGAACTATCACCCTATTAGCCTGATGAGCCTGGTCTGCAAGGCCATGGAATGTATCATCATGGAACTCATAAACAAATACATTGGTAACCTCCAAACTCTGTACCCCACCCAGTTCGGGTTTGTGAAAGAGAGATCATGCCTTTTGAACCTGATTGACTTCTTTGAGGCAGTCACCAAAGCCATAGACAAGGGTAAGGTGGTTCACACAGCCTATCTTGACCTCACCAAGGCTTTCAACACCCTCCCCCATTCTGGAATTATAGCTAAACTAACTAAACTAGGTATAAATCCCTACATCACAAGATGGGTTGCCAACTGGCTCACTAACAGAACCCACACTGTAAAAGTTGCAGACTCCAAATCTGACTTCAAACCACTGAGAAGTGGAGTACCACAAGGTTCAGTCCTGAGACTTCTCCTGTTTTGTATTTACTTCTCTGAAGTACTGGCTAACACAGAAGGCCTCTGGCTAATGAAGTTCACAGATGACTGTAAACTAGGAGCCATAGTCGAGTCCCCAAATGATGTGGACATCCTACAGAAGGGCCTCACTGAGACAGCACAAACCTAAAAGATTTAGTGAACAGGTTGAAAGTGCTTTTCTTCTTTTTTACCCTTTGGTTTTAAATTAAGTTTTATGTTTAAATAAAGCCTAAAGTTTTAAATTTTCAACATTAAGGTTACAACTCTATCTTCCAGCTCCGTGGTGGTCAACTCAGGAATATTTTCTGGTGTCAGAGGCATGGCCTCAAGCTCAATGCCAAAAAGTGCATTGTCATCCCCTTTGGTAAAAACTCTGTACCCATGAACTACCACATAAACGGAAGTCTACTTAATGCCAAATGTGTGATAAGAGACCTTAGGACCCAGGTGGACAGTAGTCTCTCCTTTGATAATTGCATTGCCACAGTAGTCAGGAAATCCTTCTATGTGGCATACCTCATCACAAAAGGGTTCTCTTCCAGGAAAAAAGAGGTCATTGTTCCCCTCTACTCGGCACTCATAAGACCCATTATAGAGTACAAAGCCCCTTTTGGAATGTACCTCACAAGACATCTGCAGCAGCTGGAAAGGTCACAGAAGTACCTCACAAAGAGGATTACTGGCCATAAACAGATGTCCTACACTGACCATCTCAAAAAACTCCAGCTTTACTCTGTAGCATATCGCCTACTCTGAGTAGATCTCTGCATAACATATAAAGCTATGTTAACTGCAGAGCTGTTGGACATGCTACACCTAAAGAAATCCCAATCCCTCCGAGCTACATGCTTTAGGGACCTAAACCTTGTCACCACAATAAACAGGACATGCTGGAGGGATAGATTCCTGTCCCAGAGACTTCCAATACTCTGCAACAAGCTACCCATCTATGTCAAGCAAAATTCCTCATTAGCACTCTTCAACTAAAATCTTGATGAGTGGAAGGGAAATAGGAAATACACCCTGGGGATCACTTCTGTGGCTCTGCTCGACAGGGGCACAGGAAATTAACTTTCTTGGGTGGTGTAAGCCAGGGAAACTTGTTGGCTAGGCTTACTTAGGCACTTGGGCCAATAGCCTAGTGCCTACCTATGATCCTATGAACAGAAGGGGGAAAAGAAACATGGTACACCCAGGCTAAACAAGCACAGCAGCGCAGCCTGACATGCACCTCATAATTCAAGACATATAAATATATTGTTGAAGGGCAGCATTTTTGCTGCTGTCAAATTTGCCAAATGTTAATCAAAGTTTGAATTACTATGAAACTTCATAAACCACTAGCTAATCTACTCAGTAGGGTAAAATCTGATTTTTTTTCAAGATATAATCTTACCTGCATTACGCAGAGATTAGACTATCCAACATATTACAGCTGTAGAAGAAGGAAAAGAAAACAAACAAATAAATAAAAGTTACAATTAGCAAGAGGAAAGCAGCTGTTTTAAAAGTGGTTTAGACACAATGCATGTTTATTTTACTAGCTTTTCGGGTAAAGAAGTACAATTTAATACTTTTAGTACATGTATTTCAGTCTGAATTTAATGCTTAAGGGATATGCCACAGATAAAGGGACAAATGGGCATCTTTGTGCATATGTGTATATTTCTTTGTGTGTGTGTGTGTGTGTGTGTGTGTGTGTGTGTGTGTGTGTGTGTACGTGTGTGTGGGTAGTATCAGCACAGAGGTGTACTTTACAATTCTAGAAAAACAGCAAGGCATTTTGGTGACAGCTTTGAAGTCTGGCATTTATTATGGTTTCTATTTAAAACCTGTCACAGTGGTAGATACAGAAGCTGAAACATTTTAACAGGGCAGTATTCTTTTACAATGTAATGAAGTAATACTAATTACATTTTTTAATTACAGCTCTGGGAAAGATTTGTATTTATCTCTGCAATCAGCTAGCATTTGTGAGGATTACAAAAACTTGTATCAAATGTAGCTATAGTTTATGGAGGTTGTGTTCTATGCAATGCATAACTGCATGATTTTTGCAATTCAGACAGTTTTAAAACTTTGTTAACCTTAGCTTGAATGTTGAGAATATTTCTGAGGAATGCATTGTTGTTGCCATTGTGTGTTTTATTCCTTTGCTACCGGAAGGAAAGAATGCAAGCTGTATATTTTTTTCATCTTGCATTAATATTACTCTTCTAAATCCTGAAATGCCGGCTTTGTATGAACAAGTGTTTTTTGCCCTGAGGTAAACGTAATTGTCAATTAAGCATGTAATATCCAAATTCTATTTCTAAATATTTTGAAAATTATGTTAACATTTCTCTTTTTCTGCTCATTACAAATGTATAAACATCATCTAAATTCTACAAATTATAGTTACTTATGAGCATGGACTCTGATAGACTGATTAATTTCTATTTATGAGCTAAAATTCCAGAAAATATTCCTATGATTTTAAATTGACTTTCTGGTTAATATTATGATTTCATTACAGTTTTAGTCCACCTGTGTGTACAAGC
This sequence comes from Protopterus annectens, assembly GCF_019279795.1. Taxonomy (NCBI): domain Eukaryota; kingdom Metazoa; phylum Chordata; order Ceratodontiformes; family Protopteridae; genus Protopterus; species Protopterus annectens. Next base: position 625,582,180 of record NC_056732.1, on the reverse strand, counting down.
AAAATTAAACACATTTTAAGTCAGAACACACGATTAAGCAAACTGACAGTTTCACAACTAATAGATAAAAGAAAAAATGTTATGATGAATAGGTGTTCTTTCTTAAAATGCTAAATTCCATGGAATCTTTCATATTTTCATAGGATTTTAGGCTCATAAGAAATACAAGGCAACTAAGTAGTGTGATCATTTAAACCTAGCCAGTGCCCACTGTGACGGCCGTGTCCTAGCCCAGCCAGCAAGGAGCCTCAATCCTCACCACTAACACCAGGGAGGTCATCTCCTAGAAGAGGAAAGGATAACTAATACACACAGTAAAGTACAATTTCCCTTAAGTGCACACAGAGAGCACAGTCAGTCTGGGGCTGGTTGCTCCCTTGCTCTCCAGGTCCCCAATAAGACTCCCCACTGGCACAGCTATAGGGTCCAGGTCTCAGCCTTTTATAGGGTCCAGGTCTCAGCCTAACTGGGCAAGCTAAAACCTCCAGTACCCTCTCTGTCCAACCAGTGCTTTGTGTCCCTGCCAAGTAGCTGACACAACACACATACACTTTAAGATAAGTATTTAGACAACTTCACAGACACTCCTGGGATAGGCTGACACAGATTCTCCAGCTGTGCCCCTTTGCCCAGACCATACGGTAGTAATCTCTGCCACCACCCAGCTAATAATATCAGCTAGTAAAAGGCCCTTTAAAGGGTGTCCAATTATTACTGTGCAATATTATTATCCAATGGTAGTATGCCTAACAGTCAATACTTACTTTAGAGTGGCCTATTACAATAATCTCTATAACTATGCAATGTATTCTAGAGCTTATCTCTACACAAATCAGCCACAAGTAGAAGGTTTTAAAAATATTTAATAATAAATAATTAAAATACAAGACAAAACTACTACACCACAGAGATATCTAAGAGTTCAGGAATCGCACAGAAACTTAAAATAATACAGTAGGACAGGTCTAATTTCAAAGAAAAATACCTAATTAATCTTTCCTAGCTTTAACTATTCCTATAAGAAATCAAAGTGCTAAACCTTACATGTGAGCATAAGGCAGAGTGCTGATAAGTTAGACGTCCAAAGTCAAAATGCTCTCCAGTCTCTTGTGAGAAATAGTATTTAAACATTACTAACAAACATGTCTCTAAGGCCTTCCCAAATTACATCATTTTTGACACTTAGGTTTTCCCAGTATTCATATTGCATCATCTTAACACTTGGTCTGAGTTTTCAGGCCACAAACTGCATTATTTAGCAATCTAACACCTGCACAGAAACGTACAACAATAGAAGACATTTCACATGTATATTCTAACAGAAACTAGAGCAATAAATGACATGCTACATCTAAATTCTGGTCATAAACTTTAGTCTTAAAACAATGGGCATGAAACCTTCATCCAGCCGGCCTGGAGCTGAATTTTAACATGAAAGGGTACAACATGTTTCACTGGGCCAGTAGAGTGCAATGTTGTCACATATTTTGCAGTTTCACATTTCACAGCACTCTTTACACTCAAGAAACATGCCTGTATTTTACATTTATTTACAAATGCCGAATTATATATCAAATTCTATTTGACTAGGCTGGCAGCTTCACCCATCTCTCCCTAATCGTAACATCTGCCCCCCCCCTCCGGGAAACTCAAGCAAGTATTTCAAGTTCCCCTTGAGAAACACTGCTTGAAAGTGTCATGTGTATCTGGGTGTACCTCACCCCATTCCCTGTCTTGAGAGCCCATTGGCATTGCTATTCCCACTGCGGTGCTGCACTGACATATCATATGCTAGCAAGCCCAGACTCCATCTTAGCAACTTGATATTTTGCTGACTGGCTCTGTTTAACCATGTTAAAGGGTTGTGATCTGTCATCACAGTGAAGTTTCTTCCATACAGATAAGGCTGAAGTTTTTGTAGTGCCCACACTATGGCTAGACATTCCTTTTTTTACTGCTGCATAGCATTTCTCCCTGGGTTGGAGCCTATGACTGAGATAAACCACTGAGTGCTCTTCTTGCTCTGAAGAAATATAAAGTACAGCCCCCACCCCGTAGTTTGAAGCATCTACCTGCACAACAAAATCTTTGCTATAGTCTGGACTGACTAACACAGGGGGTCCTCCCAAAGCTTCCTTAAGCTTCTGAAATGCCTGCTCACATGCTAGGGTCCACACTACCTCATCTGGCCTGTTCTTCCTTGTCAGGTCTGTGAGGGGAGCAGCTATGGTACTATAATTAGGAACAAACTTTCTGTAGTACCCTGCTGTCCGCAGGAATACCCTCACCTGCTTTTTGGTAACAGGTACAGGCCATGCCTGAATGGCTTCCACTGTGGCAGGTTCTGGCCTTATCTTACCACTCCCTACTCTATGTCCTAGGTAGGAGACCTCTGCCATTCCCAACTGACATTTGCTCGACTTAATGGTCAACCCTGCCCTCTGTAGTCTGCCCAGCACCTCCCTGACATGCTGAAGGTGCTCTTGCCAAGAATGGCTGTAGATAGCAATATCATCCATGTAAGCAAGGGCAAACCCTCCTGCTCCTGCTAAGATATGATCTACCAGCCTCTGGAAAGTGGCTGGGTCATTCTTCATCCCAAATGACATCTTTGTGAACTCATACAAGCCAAAAGGAGTCACAAAGGCTGACTTCTCTCTAGCACTGGGAGTCAAGGGCACCTGCCAGTAACCGTTGGTAAGATCAATGGTTGTAAGATACTTAGCCTCACCCAGCTACTCTATGGCCTAGTCTGTCTTAGGCATGGGGTAAACATCCGATTCTGTGTGACTATTTAATTTCCTGTAATCCACACAGTACATGTTGCTGCCATCCTTCTTTGGCACCAACACCACTGGTGAGGCCCAGGGACTGTTGGACTCTTGAATCACCCCTAGTTCCAACATCTCCTGTACCTCCTCCCTCAGAGTCTGTTTGACTCTCTCAGGCACCCTATAAGGGGCCTGCCTGATATGCCTTTGAGGTCCTGTATCCACCTGGTGCTGCACCAGGTGGGTGCTCCCTTGTTTCCCAGTGAACATGCCCCGAAACACCTGCAACACTGCTCAGATTTCTTGAACCTGGGTCGGAGATAGCTGCTGGGATATTGCTACCCCTTCCACTGAGGTGTCAGCCTGAGCCTCACTGAGGAGATCAGTCACAAGATCTCTCAGACTCCTCCTGCAACTGACTGCAAATGATCAGCACAATGGCCTCCCTATCATGGTAATGTTTCATCATGTTAACATGGTACAATTTGTGCTGCTGCCATCTGCCTAGCACTTCCACTGTGTAGTTAACATCACTTACCTTTCTTACCACCTTGTAGGGTCCCTTCCAAGCTACTTGCAGCTTGTTGCGTCTGACAGGCATGAGAACCATCACCTGCTGCCCTACAGCATACTCTCTAGCTTGAGCATTCCTGTCATACCACACCTTTTTTCTGTTGTTGGGCTTCTACCACGTTCTCCTGGGCCAGGCCCATGAGTTCCCTGAGCCTTGTCCTGAGGTTCAGGACATATACCACAACAGACTCCTTGTGAGACTCACATTCACCTTCCCACTCATCTTGAATTAAATCTAGAGGTCCCTTCACCTTATGCCCATACAGCATCTCAAAGGGTAAAAAACCTGTGGATTCCTGGGGAACCTCTCTGTAAACAAACAACAGATGGGTCAAATATTTGTCCCACTCTCTCTTAAATTGATCTGCAAATGCCCGTAGCATGGACTTGATTGTAGAGTTTAACCTCTCAACAAGACCATTAGTCTGGGGGTGGTAGGGGGTGGTCTTCATGTGCTTCACCCCACAAGACTTCTACAGACAAGCTAGCAGGTCTGACATAAAATTGGAACCTCTGTCAGACAGTATTTCCTTTAGGAAACCTACCCTGCTGAAAATATCTAGCAAAGCATTTGCCACCTTCTCAGCCTCAATGGAGGACAAAGCCACTGCCTCAGGGTATTGTGCAGCATAATCTACAAACACTAGGATATACTTTTTCCCTGTGGAACTTGGGGTACTCAGAGGACCCACAATATATATTGCTAACCTCTAAAATGGCTCCTCAATCACAGGCAAAGGCATCAAAAGAGCTCTCACCTTGTCTCTTGCCTTGCCTACCTTCTAGCACTACTCACAGGTCCTGCAGTACCCTGTTACATCTCTGAAAATTCCAGGCCAATAGAGGTTTTGCATAATACGCCTCTTTGTACGTTTTATGCCCATATGACCTGCAAAGAGAATATCATGGGCTATGGCTAGAAGCACCAGATGGTAAGCTCTAGGCACTACCAACTGCTGTACTCTCTCACCTTCTAGCCCTCCCTCAGGGGTACACTCTCTGTACAGTAACCCTTTGTTCCAGTATACAGATTCCCCCTTCCCTTGAGAATCAGGTGCCTCCCTAGCTACCTGCCCCAGGCCTTGCAGTGTAGGGTCTGAGAGCTGTGCCTGTCTCAAGTCTCTCCTTGTAATCCTTCCCAGCTCCCCTTCCACAGGAAGTCTGGCATCCTTTGACAGCGGTGCCTCACTGTCAGCCTGGGTACTACTACTCACCTATTCCTTTGCAGTTAACCTGTCCAAGGGAACATCAGTACCCACAAGCAGCTGTGGCTCACATTTAGTCTCACTGCTACAGCGTAGCTCACTCCCTGAAGTAACCACTTCAGCAGTCCTGGCTGCAAGTATACAGTCTGTCTGGGTCTCCCCCAGGCTATCATACCCACATGCTTGTCTCCTAGCCTCACTGCATGTAAGTGCATAAGTACATAGCACTGCCTCATCCATATCCTTCCCTCACAGGACATCTGCAGGATGGTAGTTTCATACTCCTGTTGTCTCAAGACAACCTACTATTGGCATTTTGAGTTTACCACTTACTGGCTCCCTCACCTTGGGTTCCCCACCTTGCCTCCATGGACATCTGTATGCCACATGGCCTCACTGGTTGCATTCAAAACATTTAACCCTAGCTCCTGGACATGTACCTGGACTAGTGGCTTCCCCTGCTATTGGCGGATTCTGTTGGGGAAGTCTGTGCTGCCCACCATGGGTTACTTTAGTCCCATGAGCAGTACTGGGGGTCCCTTTCCTGAGCAGGGCTGCCCTGCTTGCTAGGTATAGGTCTCCCTTCTTCCCCAACTCATCTGAAGTGGCACACTGTCTATCAGCTAACCAGATCCTCATGCCCTCAGGCAAAGTGCTAAGGGCTTGTTTCCTTACCAAAAGGTCTGCCAGCCCTTCAAAAGTGGTGACCTGACATCCACTCACCCAGCCATGAAAATAAGTGGTCAGTTCAGCAACATATTCACATATATTTTCATCTGCCTTGCGTCTATGCTCACAAAACGTTTTCCTATACATTTCAGGTGTTTGCTTAGAACATTCTAATAAATGTCTTTTTACAGCAGTATAATCAAAACAGTCAGTGTCATGCATTTTTGCTAAAGAAATTACAGCTTTACCATGGAGTAAGGGGGTCAGGAAAGGTACCCAGAGCCCTTTGTCAACTTCATACTGTTTACATACCCACTCAAACATATGAGTGAAGCTATCAAACTTATCCCCCTCTTTAAACTGTGAATGAAATTTACTGACCTTTTGTGCTTCTGGGGTCTGGTTACTCCCTTCCTCATTACCTCTATGACTCTGGTGAAGAGTCAGCATTTCGCTCTCATGCCTCCTCTACCGTTCATTTTCCTCAGCTTGTAGACTCTTCATTTTTTCGGCTGCTTCTAGTTCCATATGCCTGGCCTCCATCTCAAGTCTCTTTAGCTCCAGCTGGATTTTTAAGTCCACTCCAGAAAGGTTGAGCTGTCCATTCTCTGAGGATATTGTATCTGCACTGTCAGTCTGATTGTCCTCCAGGCTGCTGTTTTCTGATGCAGCTGTAACCAAGGCTGCAATCAGGTCTGCTTTAGTCAGGTTTCCATGCATCAGTCCCCTAGCCTGGCACATCTCCACCAGCTGGCTCATTGTCAGCTTTCCATACTGTTCTGCTGACATGCTGCCTGCTCACCTTGACTAACACTATGCTAACAAAAGAAATAAAACAATTGTGATCTGAACTTTGAGTATACACTGCGTGGCTGTTTTAGAGTACAAAACACTTCTAGAGATCACTGTACATAAGCTATAGGAATTCACTCTACCCCACACCACTACAAGCCAATTAGTATGTGAAGTAGATTCCACCACTGCCAAACACTTGTGATGACCATGCCCTGGCCCAGCAATCAAGGAGCCTCAATCCTCACCACTAACACCAGGAGGTCATCTCCTAGAAGAGGAAAAGATAACTAATACACACAGTAAAGTACAATCTCCTTTACATGCACACAGAGATCACAGCCAGTCTGGGGCTGGTTACTCCCTTTCTCACCAGGTCCCCAATATGACTCCTCACTGGCACAGCTATAGGGTCCAGGTCTCAGCCTAACTGGGCAAGCTAAAACCTCCAGTACCTTCTCTGTCCAACCAGTGATTCGTGTCCCTGCCAAGTAGCTGACACAACACACACACACTTTGAGATAAGTATTTATACAACTTCACAGACACTCCTGGGAAAGACTGATACAGATTCTCCAGCTGTGCCCCTTTGCCCTGACCATACGGTAGTAATCCCTGCCACCACCCAGCTAATAATATCAGCTAATAAAAGGCCCTTAAAAGGGTGTCCAATTATTACTGTGCAATATTATTATCCAATGGTAGTATGACTAACAGTCAAGGCTTACTTTAGAGTGGCCTATTACAATAACCTCTATAAATATGCAATGTACGCTAGCGCTTATCTCTACACAAATCAGCCACAGGTAGAAGGTTTTAAAAATATTTAATAATAAATAATTAAAACACAAGACAAAACTACTACACCACAGAGATATCTAAGAGTTCAGAAATCACACAGAGACGTAAAATTATACAGTAGGACAGGTCTGATTAAAAAAAAAAAAAAAATATATATATATATATATATATATATATATATATATATATATATATACATACCTAATTAATCTTTCCTAGCTTTAACTATTCCTACTAGAAATCACAGTGATAAAAATTACATGTGAGCATAAGGCAGAGTGCTGATAAGTTAGATGTCCAAAGTCTAAATGCTTTCTAGTCTCTTCTGAGAAATAGTATTTAAACATTACTAACAAACATGTCTCTAAGGCCTTCCCAAATTACATCATTTTTGACACTTAAGTTTTCCCAGTATTCATATTGCATCATCTTAGCATCTGGTCTGAGTTCTCATGCCACAAACTGCATTATTTAGCAATCTAACACCTGCACAGAAACTTACAACAATAGAATACGTTTCACATGTATATTCTAACAGAAACTAGAGCAATAAAGTACATTCCACATTTAAATTCTGGTCATAAACTTTAGTCTTAAAACAATGGGCATGAAACCTTCATCCAGCCACCTTGGAGCTGAATTTTAACATGAAAGGGTACAACATGCTTCACTGGGCCAGTAGAGTGCAATGTTGTCACATATTTTGCAGTTCCACATTTCACAGTACTCTTTACACTCAAGAAACATGCCTGTATTTTACATTTATTTACAAATGCCAGAATTATATATCAAATTCTATTTGACTAGGCTGGCAGCCTTAGCCCATCTCTCCCCAATCGTCATACCCACTTTTAGACCATATCTCCTTTTTCGAGAATGGCCAGGCTAGTTAAGCAAGATGTAAATTTATGAATAAGCATCCAATCATCTAGTTTTTATTTGAAAGAAGGTAATGTATTACACTGCTTAATTTGTAGTAGGAATCGATTACTGAGCTGTGGAAGGCACTATGTAATGAACCTATCATTCTATCGTTTTATTTATTTGCTGATGAGGATTTAGATCCCTGTTTCTAGCATTTGTGGGACTATTTAATTTGTGGACATACATGAGATCTAGGGTCCCTGAGTCCCTAAAGGCATTGAATAAAGTCATAAATCTCCCCTCAGGAATCTATAACATATGAATAAAGGGGCAGAGCTTCCAGTCTTGTGCTGTAGCTTTGGATTTTTATGCCAATGATCTTCTTAGTAAGGAATGTCCAGGGTCTTTCTAATTATTTGATATGTCTAATGAGGTACATTACAATGGGGCACTGCATTCAATAAATGGCCTGATCAATGTTGAATATAATGGGCCAATGATCTCTTTAGATCTGGAGGACATTATTTTGACAATTAGCTATGCTATGTATAATGACTTCCTGACTATTGTTGCTATATAATGATCAAAGGAGCAGAAATTATTAACCCATGTTCCAAGGTCTCCAATAGCATTCTCACATTGTAGTGGGCTGTGGTCTATACTGCATGTTTGGAGAGGGGGTGTTTACAAAATGTGAGAATAATGAACTCTTTAGCATTTAATATGAGCCAATATTTAGTACACCAAGAACTTACAAGTTCCTTCTGAAAGGCTTGGACATCAGAAGGGACTAGACAATAACTCCCATTTTACAGTCATCTGCAAAGTTGGCTAGCCAGGTTTCTTGATTCATGGTCTCGAGTTCAGAAAAATACATGCCGAACAAAAGAGGTCCAGGCACTCAACCCTGCAGGATACCACAGGCCACCTTCATGTTCTCTGATGAGGCACCTGATATCATAAATGTGTGGGTTCTCCTTTGTAACCAACATGCAGATGTCTTATCACATAGGGATCTATTTGTAATCATACCTCACAACTGTACTGAATTCCTTGGAATTTACCAGTTTTGAGGGCAAAAATAATGGGGTACCATGAATTTCCAAGTGACCCCTTCAATTCCCAATTATATTTTTTATTTTAAGTACAATTTTAAAGAATGGTTGACATCATCACATCATCACCAGCATATCCCGCAATATCAAAAAAGTGCCCAGGTATGCGTAATGCCATCAGCTTCATGAGTCAGTGCCTGACTGCCTGTCAGAGACCCAGGGGAATTAAAAAAAAAAAATTGTTTACAGCCAGCCCGCCCATGACCTGAAGCACTGAGGAAGCTCTCATTACCTATATGTTTGCGTCAGTTATCTTTGAAACCCTTTTTCTCCTTCAAGTTTATGAAAACAGTGTCCTGGGATGTAGCAGAACTACTCAGAAGTGAGGCTCAAAAGAGGCTGCAACCTGCTGCAATAGCAAGGTAGCATCCAGAATGGAGAAACAGATGATGGGTCACCCTCCTACTCCCCACATTGTCTGACACAAGCCGATGTGTTAAAAGTGGAGGGAGAGTTGTGATGTGGACAACAGTAGTGTTACCATGGGAACTGCAGAAACCAGTGCTGAAGAGCAACAATAAGTTAACAGACGTTTCATTCATGTCTAGTCAATAAAGCAACAAAGTTGGGATGCTGGGGGGGGGGGGGGATTCAACTGTTCCTGTTTTTTTGACTCATAATTTCCTCTTTCCCTCCTAAAATCAGTACGACTAAAAAAAACAAGTTGACAGAATGTGATCTACAAATGATTCATAGGTTCATAGGTTCATAGGTTTATACTAGGCTATCTGCCCCAAGGCATTTATAAGCCTAGCCCGAATTTTTGTGGCTTACGCCACCCCTTATATGAAAAAATACTGTACCCATTAGTTTGTTGTGCCTCTGTCCAGCAGTGACACAGAGATGATTCCCGGGGTAAACCTACGATCTCCCATCCACAGGTCAAGATTTCTCTTGAACAGAGCCAGCGAGGTGCTCTGCCTCACATGGACCGGGACTCTATTCCACAGCATAGGGAGTCTCTGAGTGATAAATCTATCCCTCCAGCACGTCCTATTTATATCCGTGCTAAGGTTTAAGTCGCTTGCTCTAGTGGTTTTGGTGGATTTGGATTTTTTGAGGTGGAGCATGTCCATTAATTCCGGGTTGGACATGGCCTTGTATGCCAGGCACATGTCACCTCTGAGCAGATGGTATGCGACTGAATAGAGCTGGAGTTTCTTCAATCTGGCAGCATATGAGAGATTTTGGAGTCCCTTTATCCTTTTGGTGAGAAACTTTTGGGGTCTCTCCAATTGCTGCAGATGTCGGGCGAGATACATCCCGAATGGGGCATTGTACTCAATCATTGGTCTGATAAGTGAAGAGTACAGGGGAACAATGACCTCACTAGATCTGGATGTGAATCCCTTCATGATCAGGTGGGCAATGTAGAAGGTCTTTCTAACCACTTTAGCAACGTGAGTGTCAAAAGAAAGGCCACTGTCAACCTGGGTCCCCAGGTCCCTGATAACCTCTTCTGTGCTTAGTGGATTGCCACCTATATGGTAGCTTGGGGTTACCTTGTTTTTCCCGAAGGGTATGACTATACATTTTTTGGCGTTTAACTTCAGGCCATGGCTCTGGCACCAGCTATCTGTTTCCGTGAGTCCCTTCTGAAGGATCTCCATGTCCGATGCACTTTCCACTAAGGCACCCAGTTTGCAGTCGTCTGCAAACTTTGTCAGCCAAAGACCTCCCATGTTGGCCTGTACTTCTGAGAAGTAGATGCCGAACAATAGGGGGCCAAGGACCGAGCCCTGTGGGACACCACTTGTGACCGGCTTGGAGTCTGACATAGCGCCAGCAACTCTAACCCTGTGGGTTCTGTCCTTAAGCCAGTTTGCAACCCATCTTGTGACATATGGGTTTACATTTAAGCTGGTAAGTTTTTTTACAATACCCGAGTGGGGTATTGTGTCCAGCCTTTGCAAGGTCAAGGTAGGCTGTATGGACTGCCTTTCCCTCATCAATGGCCTTGGTGACTGTTTCGAAGAAGTCGACCAAGTTCAAAAGGCATGATCTTCCCTTGAAGCCAAACTGGGTCGGGTCCAATGTCTGCAAGTCCCCTATATCTTTGTTTATGAGCTCCATTATGATCCTCTCCATAGCTTTGCAGACTAGACTTGTTAAGCTTATGGGGCGGTAATTACCAGGGTCCGTAGAGGCACCACCTTTGTGGAGTGGGACCACAGTTGCCATACGCCACTCCTTGGGCATGTATCCTGTGGTAAGGCTGAGATTAAACAGCTGCCTTATGTGCGGGTTTAATTCCTCATTTAGCTCGTGTAGCACACAGCCGGGGACACCATCCAGTCCCATTGATGCTGTGTTTTTAGCTTTAGAGAGAGCAGCTTTCACCTGCGCATTTGAGATGTCTGGGAGGCTACACTCCGCTGGGATAGTTATCTCTCCTTTAGGGGGGGAGAGGGGGGTGAAGTTTGCACTGAACCTGTCTGCCAGTATGTTGGCAATGTCTGTGGGTTCAGTGATTTTTGTATCATTTTGGACTAATTCTGAGCATATCTGGGAGTTACTGGTCTCTTTTTTTTGAAAAATGCATACTATTTCATATGATCTTACTCTGTCAACTTTGTAAACCAAAGGTACTAATATTTTGAAATTGTTCTTGGATTTGGGACCCCTTTCCTTGAATATTTCTGGGCTTGCCCCTGATTTGTTTACTGAGACATTTAGAGCTAACACCTTTTATTTTCCCTGGTGTTGTCTGCCCACATAGTGCTCATTTGCCCAAATAATCTTAATTTTGGTTGCTTATTAATTGAGCACTTTATTATTCCTGAAACAGTGCTGTCAGACATGAACACAAAAGCAAAAGAAATGAGTTAATGACTTTGTGTACTGCTAGAGTAGAGTTCATATGCTTATATAGTGTTTTTATTTAGTTAGTTTTTCAAAGAAAACCAGCAACAACAGATTGTAAAGTCACAGTCATGAATTATACCTTTCCAATATAAAATGTGACTGATACTTTTGCTGTTGTCTTATAAATGCTTACTGCCCTAAGCAGTAGGCATGCCTTGGGTCAGCAGTGAGTTAATTGAAGGTCGGATGGTTTTTATTTGGGCATTTTTTAGTATTTGCAATTATCAGACTTCCTGTGCTTCTTTGCTACCACTTGTTAAGCATGCAAGCTGTTGGTCACCTGAATAGTGGCTTCCAGGTGTGTGTGTGTGTGTGTGTGTGTGTGTGTGTGTGTGTGTGTGTGTGTGTGTGTGTGTGTGTGTGTGTGTGTGTGTGTGTTCATTCATTATTTCTACTACAGTCTCTCAGGAAAAATTATCAGATGAGACCCAAACCATGCATGTTGGTATTCTTTGGTTAGGAAATTGATTTAAGAACATGGATTTAACTGCTGTGTAATTTCAAATGATTTTGCACAAACCATGCATGTTGGTATTCTTTGGTTAGGAAATTGATTTAAGAACATGGATTTAACTGCTGTGTAATTTCAAATGATTTTGCAACCTAAGTGACTGGTGTTGTCAAAAAGCCACCTTAGTAAATTTAAAGATTAGAAATTTCAGGAAGGGCACACATAACTTCACAGTTAGGAGGCCAGTTGTGAGGTCACAATGTATTTGAGTATAATAGCTCAGGTTTTGACTGAAAAGGGTCAACAGACCAGCCCATTTAACCTGGCTATCAAATAGCGATACATACATACATACATACATACATACATATATTATTCATACCTCTCAGTGCAAGAAATCTGGACAAAGCCAGCAATAATGGGGGGACAAAGGCCCAAAAGTAGGGACAGATATTAAATGTTGTTCCTATAAACTTAGAAAGATGTTAGAATAACAGGTTTTGCATTATTATTACTCAGGTCACATACTTGTCCTTGTATCAATCCAGGCTGACTTCTACCACCTTTAATTTACCCTTAATTAACTACTATATTCCTTCTTCTCCATCCTGCTTCCAGCCTTCCACCCTTATTTCTATTGCAGCTCTCATTAGTACTAATATCTCCATCCTTCTCCTGATTCTAATCCTCTTACCGTACTCTCCCTGCCTAACCAACAATTCCTTGTGCCAATGACTCTACTGTCCTTAGTGAATTTCTATTTTTATATATTTCCCCTCTTCATGCCCATTCTTATACACCCTTTCCTTTTCTCCCTACACTCCTCAACTTCTTCTACATCCCTGTCTTCAGCTTCATCTACATCTCTACCACTTCTACCAATTAACTATATATTTACATATTTTTTTCATTCATAGAAAATGGCTGTTTACCCTTATATATAAAAACTTGTGTGTACTATTCTTTTGACAACACTTTGTTAATCTTTTGCTTTTCAACTATATGTAAAAATGTATGTATAGGACTCTATTAGCGATGTGTAAAAATATGTTGGCATCACTTTAGTTAATCTGCTTTTTTTGCTTTTGCTTTTGTTTGTCAGTTTTTGTAAAATCCTATTTTATTTTATCCCTTCTTTGTATTGGAGCTTTTCTCTCTGGGTCTCCACTGAAAATGGGTTTCTTACCCGGGTAGACCTTCCAAGTAACCAAATGTCAAATAAATAAATAAAAATAAATAAATAAATTATGCATCTTCTGAAGGATATCCCTGCTTTGGCATCTATGTCTCTAATGGACATAGACAACATGTAAATGGTTCATCTCCCAGGCCCCTGCTTGTAAATGTTTCATCGCCCAAGCCGATGCTTACACTTATCAAGGGTATCAGAATATGTCAGAGATTTGGGATGCATGGCTAGGCTTAAAAGGCCCTTGTGGTTGTTAGCTTAGTAAACACCTTTGAACCTATGATATGAAGTCTGTCATTATTTAGCATTATTTAGTGATTTCAATCCTTAATGATTTGCCAGAAAGTTTTATGAGGAACAGACCAAAAATATGAGGCAAAAATTTGGACATTCTGCAAAAATCTGGACAGTTGAGAGATATGAATTTTGTTAAATAACTTAGCCTGGCAGGAGCTCTGACAGTGGAAGTGTGTTAAACATTACCTCATTCATCCATCCGTCCAAAACCCCTTTTTTCAATTTTTGCACATGGGGCTGGAATGTCACTTCAACAGTGCTAATCATCTAGAGCCAAGGTTTACACTGCCGAGTGGCTAGTCCTGCTATGGTAGTTCTTCTACATCACAGTCACACACACACTCATACCTATGTCCAATTTAGTGTGCCCAGTTCGCCAACTGCATGTCTTTGGAATGTGGGAGGAAACTGGAACACCCAGAGGCATAGCCGGCATTAGGCACCTGCAAAACCCGTGGCCGCGGGGATCCCCCGATTACCTCCCCGCAAATGAGGGACCCCATTCAGCAGCCACGGGTTGCTCTGACTGGCATTGCTCTTCTTCGGCTCAGCTTCTCATGGACGTCTGCATAGTCCAGCTTCCTGGACCCTGTCGTCAACACGAAAATCAGAACTGTGTTTCTGTTTTTTTTTTTTTTTTTTTTGGATTCTCTGGCAAGCTGCACTCAATCAGGTCTGCTCACTGAAACAAGGGATCTGATTGGCTGAAGCAGCCTGCAAACTAAGTCCTTGTTTTTTTTTTATTTTTTAAAGTAGGAAGTGATTTAGCAAGGACCTGATTGGTCCTTGCAAATCACTTTCTGCACAAACTGCCTTTTAAAAGGCCCCTGCAGCTAATAAGGATCACTTCTCTTGTTTTTAAACAGAGGAGTGTTCCTTAGCAGCAGCAGAGTGCAGGGATCGAGCTGGGTTTGGACCAGTGTGAGGACGATCTACATCAGGAACGGATCAGCGGTGGATTCAAGCCTTTGCAGTGGTTGTGGTCTTTGGAATCCATTCTTTTTAAACTGTCCTTCTAAGGTCAACTTCTCAAAAGTTCTGACAAACTGTCCTTTTAAGGGCAACTTCAAAGGGACTGAGTGGTCTGAGGAAGGCAAGCAGAGCAGGTGAGCCTTCAGTCGTGAAGAGGGAGCAGAGTATTGGAAGCAGCCTTCTGTAGAAAGCATAAAAGGTAAGTTTTTGGGTTTAGTTTAAACTTAATTTTTGTGGAGGGATGATTGTTTTTAGTGCATATTTCTTGTGCTAAGAGGTTTGGGGATGAGGACTGTGGTTGCCCTAGTTTTATTTTGGCTTTGTGTAGAGTTTTTGTACTAAGAGGTTTGGGGGTTGAGGGCTGTAGTTGTACCAGTTTTATTTTGGGGCTGTGGTTGTACTAGTTTTATTTTGGTTTTGTGTAGAGTTTTTGTGCTAAGAGGATGGGAGGGTTGTGGTTGTGCCAGTTTTACACTGATTTTGTGTACAGTTTTTGTGCTAAGAGGGTGGGGGGTCAGGCTGTGGTTGTACCAGTTTTATTTTATGTTCGTGCTCTGGTGGTAAGAGGATGGGGGGGGTGAGGGGCTGTGGTTTTACCAGTTTTTCACTTGTGTTGTGTTCTTGTGCTATGAGGCTTGGGGAGGTGGGCTGGTTTTATCAATTTTAATTTGCTTTTATATAGAGTTCTTGTGCGAAGAGGATGGGGGGGAGGTGAGGGGCTGTGGTTACACCAATTTTACTTTACTTATTTTACATTTGTTTACTGGACAGTCTGACTGGGATAGAACCCATTTTCAGTGGAGGCCCAGGGAGAAATGCTTTTTAGTACACAGGTGCTAGAAATATGTAAAATAAGTTTGGTTTATCTGTTTATATGAGGGACAATACAAGGGAATGTGAAATGTAATATACATTTTGATTGCCCATTGGTTAGGAGGGTGTGTAAGTTAGTTATTTGGGGCAAGAAGATTTTGTTTTGGCAGTATCTATGCTGTATATGTGAAGGTAGAGAGAATGGGATAAGGGTGATGAAAAGGAGGGGAGATAAATAATGGGACAGAGAAGGATTTTGTAGTTGGCTAGAGCAGGGATAGGGGCAGTCTTGTGAGATGCTCCTGTCTAAGTCAATAGTCTTAGGTGTATGTGGTAAGTGGTGAAGATTAGCTTATTTCAGCCTGGGTTGGGACATGACCTGTTGCACGGTAGATGTAACACAAGTGTATCGATGTCAGAATATTGGATTGTGAGTGCTAGGGATGTGGAGGTATTGAGGTCGATAATCCACTAAATTGAAGTGGATCAAGGATGTAGCCTTGTGAGACTCCTAATGTGAGTGGAAGTAGAGGGGGGTAGATACTGGAAACATTTTATGGTTGTTTATGACCTGTTGGGTAGCTTTGGAGCCAGTGGAGGGCTAGGGGGATCCGATTAAGGTTGGCGAGAGTAGTTAGTAGTTTGTTGAGAGACTCTGACAAAGACCTTTAACAAATTGAGAAAGCCAGATGATACCATCATTTGTAAATTGATGGTGTTGGTATAACTGAGGAGGGCAGTTGCAGCATGAGGACTGAAGCTGTGCTGGGATTTTGGCAAGTAAATTATTCGTTGAAAAATGAATGCATTCCTCTAGGAGTTCAGGTAGTGGGAGAAGAATTGCTCTTGGCCTATAATTTAAGTTCTGTCAAGTTTCCACCTTTGTGCAAGGGTATAATGTATATTTTCCAGATGGTTGGGATGTATACTGCTCAGTAATGTATCTTTTAAGTATTCAGGATAAGAACTGGCTTTAGCTGCTATTTTTTTAAACTGTTAGTAGATGGTCAACTGAATTTGCAGTAGGTTTTGAGTTTTTTTACAAGTTTGTCAAACACTGTTCTGCTATCTAGGTTTATAGCACTGTTTTACACTATCCCTGATGTTACACCTTGTTCTGCAGTTTTTTTGGTTGTTTGAATTGTGCTGAGAGGTTATGAGGTTGATGGGCCCTGTACATTGCTTAAAATGCCTAATGTTGGGAGGGTAGTTTGCAGCTGTGAGAATGCTGCTGCTGAAGGCATAGATGTTTTGAAAGTATACTAATGCAAACCCTGTTACTCTACTATTGCATATAACTGCAATGTTCTACTCACTGATGCAATGACTGCAACTTTTTCGTTGTCCGTAGTTAATGTGTTGAAAGTTTGGGAGTGTGATTAGGGCCTATGAGAATGCTGCAGTGTTCAATGTTTGCCTGGAGCTTTTTTAATGGGGGTCACGTACTGTATAAGCACATTGTTAATGCTACACCTATGTTTTTGGTTTTCACTTTATCCAGGATTATTGTGCATCGGCTGGGGGGGAGGGGGTGACAATTCCGCAGAATGTACTGATATCTTAATGCATGCTAATGCAAACACTGTTCTGCTGTCTAGGTTTATAGTACTGTTTAAATATCCCTGGTGTTACACAGCTTGTTCTGCAGTTATTTTTGACTGCTTGAATTATTCTATTTGGAGGTTAATGGGGCCTGATATCTTAAAACATGCTAATGTAAAAACTGTTCGGCTGTCTAGGTTTATAGTACTGTTTAACTATCCCTGATGTTACACCTTGTTCTGCAGTTACTATTGGCTGTTTGAATTATGCTCTTTGGAGGTTGAAAGGACTTGTACATTGTTTACCATGCCTAATGTCAGGAGGGTAGTTAGCAGCTGTGAGAATGCTGCAGAAGGTGTAGATGTTTGAATGTATACTAATGCAAACCCTGTTATGCTACTATTTTGTTTACCAACAATGTACTACTGATGCAATGGCTTAACTTTTTTCATTGTCCGTACTTATTGTGTTGAAAGTTTTGGAGTGTGTTTAGGGCCTGTGAGAATGTTGCAGTGTCCATTGTTTGCTTGGAATATTTTTAATAGGGGGTCACGGACTGTAAGCACATTGTTTATGCTACACCTTTTTGTTTTCACTTCATCCAGAATTCTGCGTAGACTTGTGGGGGGGGGTGTTAAGAATTCTGCAGAATGTACTAATATCTTAATGCCTGCTAATGCAAACACTGTTCTGCTATCTGTTTACAGTGCTGTTTAACTGTCCTTGATATGCCTTGTTGCAATGACTTCAATTTTTTTCATTGTTCATAGCTATTGTATTGAAAGTTTGGGAGTGTGGTTAGGGCCTGCGAGAATGTTGCAGTGTCCATTGTTTGCCTGGAGTTTTTTTGTAATGGGGGGGGGTCATGGACTGTATAAACACATTGCTAATTTTGTTTTCACTTCATCCAAAATTGTGCTGAGATGGGGGGGGGGTAAGAATTCCACAGAACGTACTGATGTCTTTAATGCATACTATTGCAAACACTGCTCTGCTATCCAAGTTTTTTGGCTGTCTGAATTATGCTGACAGTTTAGGAGGTTGATGGGGCCTGCGAGAATTGTGTCCAAATGTTTTCTGTTTTTGTCCTGTTCTCTCTCAAAATGATTGCATAGCACAATGCGGAGGGCTGAGGCTACTAAAAGAAATGGACTTCTTGTTTCATACCCTCCACATAATGCATGGTACATTCCCTGGATTTATACTTTCGTACACGGATCCTGTGCTAAGAGGGGTTGTGGGAATGTCTCCCAATCTGTGTGCCACTTCTACATCCCTCACAAATAAGGTTTTCTAGCAGATCCACAATTTCACTCCTTTGTTCAACCAATGGTTTTGGTTTGTTCAAGTTTGCTAAGAGATTGAGAGGTAGTGGGCATGTGTAGTCTGTATTGTACCATAACATTTGTCTTGCCTCAGTTTGGTGTGTTCCCCTTCAAACTTGTGCCTCTCCTAGTCATTAGTTCTTTCAGACTTTAGTCTGAGAGCTTGTAATATCGATCTTTCGCATCATTTGTGGCCTCTTCACATGTTTAGGGGGACAACAGGGGAAGAATTGTGTAGAAAAAGCTGAAGTTCACCTCTAGTTTTAGATATTTAACATGAAACTGCAACCTGGGCCTCTCATTACTTGTTTGTGCCTACTGGTTAGTCATTCTTCAGTCTTTCTGCCTGCAGTGCAATAGTGACTGATGTCAATGCAAGTCGTTAAGCATTTTTAATAACAGTATGACAAAAGGACTCTGTCTGCATGTGTAGTAATTCTGTTTTACTTCCATTCCCAGTTAGAGATGAGGCGTACATATTTGTCAGGAGCAGCAAAAAGAAAGCTTCAGCAGCAGAGGAATGAGGATGCAAAGAGACAGGGCTCCATTATGAAACTTTTCTGTGACTCATCGGAGAGGGGAGATTCAGGAAAAAGTCTGCCTTCAGGACAACACAATGGTTCTGCATTACAGTCTGACCACTGTGAGGCCAGCATCCTTTCACTAGAAAGTGACCACTCTCTTGAGGCTACACCACAAGCTACCTCCTGTGTACCTACAGCCATTACACGGCAGCAAATGCAGATTCACCTGTAGAGGTGTTGCCTGGATCACCAGACTTTGATACAGAAGGAGCCCATACTTCCATAGTGACACATGTGGCCTATGACTTGCAGGGAGTGTCAGGTACATCTTTGGAGGATCTAGGGACTTGGCCAGACTTGATTAGGGATGAGTTTAGGGTAGCTGCCATTCAGCATGGACCTGTGCAAGTGGTGTTACCACAGTTCCCAGTCAATGAGCAGAAAAGAAGATTTACATCTGAGAACTATTTCCATGTGCTGTGTAATGGAGAGAGAGCAAAATGCACATGGCTGACATATTCAGTCTCAAAGGACACACTGTTTTGCTTTGCATACAAATTGTTTGGACATTCTAACCATCTTCTCAGGTCAGGTGGTTACAGATCATGGAGGCAGATGTCTAGAGCTTTACACAGCCATGACCAAGCACCAAAGCATACGGCATGCATGATGAAGTGGAAGGAACTGGACAATAGAATAAAGAGTAGGCAGACTATGGATGATAAGAGACAAGCAGTGGTTGAAAAGGAGATAACTCACTGGCATGGTGTGTTAGAATGCATTATTGCTGTTGTCCAGTACTTGGCAGAATGGAACATGGCATTCCGTGGTACAACTGATGCCCAGGACACCTATGGCAATGGCAATTTCTTAGGTCAAGTACAACGTTTGAAACAGTTTGACTCTGTCATGGCTGAACATTTGCATCATATTCGGAATAAAGAGGTAATGGATCACTATCTTGGGAAGGACATACAGAATGAAGTTATCCAGCTGATTGCAAATGCTATTTTAAGGATCATTGTAGGGAAGGTGAAGGATGCTAGTTACTTTTCTGTGATTCTTGATTGCACGCCAGACTTCAGCAATCAAGAGCACTTTTCTGTGATTCTTGATTGCACGCCAGGCATCAGCAATCAAGAGCAAATGACTGTAGTAGTTCGGTATGTGGATATTTCAAAGACTGCAGCCACAGCTGAGGAACATTTTCTGGGATTTGTGCCTGTAAATGACACAACTGGGGCAGGACTTACAGAAGCTCTTCTTCAGACTCTTCAAAATCATGACCTGGACATTAATGACTGTCGAGGACAAGGATACGACAATGGCAGCAACATGAAAGGGAATCGAGCTGGAGTGCAGGCCCGGATAAAACAGATGAATTCAAGGGCTTCTTATGTGCCGTGTGCCTGCCATAATTTAAATCTTATAGTTAGTGATGGAGCACATTCATCAGTACAGGCACTGTTATTCTTTGGATGTCTGCAGAACATTTATGTACTTTGTTCCGCATCAACAAGCCGATGGCAGATCTTAAAACGGCACACAAATGTCACTGTGAAGCCAGTGAAATGAAGAGACTTGCTGGGAATGCAGGATATACTCTGTCAAGGCAGTAAGATTTCAGTTGAAGGGAGTCATTGAGGCATTACAGGAGATAGAGCAAGCAGTACATACAAATGATGCTGCAACATATCAACAAGCAAGAGGACTGTGCTCAGAACTTATGTCATACCAGTTCATTGTATGTTTAGTGGTTTGGTATGATGTGCTGACAGGTAAATCGTGCAAGAAAAGTTTTGCAGAGTCCATCTGTTGATATTTTGACATGTGTCAAAGTGCTGGCATCCACTATGGACCTGCTAAAGAATTACTGAGAAACGGCATTTCAATATGCCATGGGCAAAGCCTCCAAGATAGCAGAAGAACTGGATGTTGGCACCACATTTCAAGAAAAGAGACAGAGGAAAGTAAAATGGTTCTTTGACTATGAAGGAGAAGATGAGACTGTACAGGATCCAGTGGTAAAATTACGTGTAGAGTTCTTTAATGTGCTGCTGGACACAACAATCCAATTGTTTACTGACCGGTTTCAGCAGCTTTCAGAGTTTGATAAGGCCTTTGGATTTTTATCAAATATTAAAGCCTTGAGTGATGTCGCAGAAGACACACTGCTGCAACACTGCAAGGCTCTGAAAGAACAAGTGACTGACAGGATAAGTGGCCACTGTGATACTGATGACTCGGACCTTGGACATGAACTTAAAAGCCTTTCTCGAATGATTGATAATGAATCATCACCACTGACTGTGTTAAATTTCCTTATTGGCAACCACTTGCAAGATATATATAAATACTTATGTTTCACTGCGCATTTATTTGACTACACCTGTTACAGTGGCTACTGCAGAACGCAGATTTTCTAAGCTTAAACTCATAAAGACATACCTGTGTTCATCAATGAGTCAGGAGAGACTTTCGGGCTTAACTGTGCTCTCAATTGAGCATGAAATGGGACAAAGTGTATCACATGGCAGCTTCATTGAAGACTTTGTCCGGAAGAAAATTCGTAAGATCCCATTAAAACTGTAGGTTAGGTATATGCTCATATTTCCTTTCCAGTAATCTTTTATAATGCTGTCAGGCAGTAATTTCAGGTAGTACCTTAGTGTGGCTTGTATGCTGTGTATTCACTTTTTGTTTGCATACCTCCAACAGGTAGGACCATGAGGATGGAACTAGCAGGATGTTAGGCAAAGGCAGCTAGGAGAAGCAGGACTCATCAGGCGGCAGGACTCGTCAGGAGCAGCAGGACTCACGTAGAGTGGCAGGGTAGTGGCAGGACTCTTCAGAGTGGTAGGACAGTTGGGAGTGGCAGGACTCATCAGGGGGCTAGGACAGAAGTGCAGGAAGAACAGACAAGTGGCAGCAGTCAGAAGCTGAAGAGGTAAATGCATATGGAAGATGAATGACACTCTGGTCTTCACCTTTTTCTCTCTGGGCTTGAGTCTGCCTGTGTCAGACTTACTAATCCCCATTACTCTCTTGTGCATGGGGTTGAGTCTGCCTCAGGCTCAGTAATCCCCATATCTCTTGTGTGTTTATTTGGGTTTGAGTCTGTCTGCCTCAGGCTCTGTAATCCCCATGGCTTTATTTTGGGTTTGTTTGTGTTTGAGTCTACCTCAGGCTCTGTAATCCCCATGGCTTTCTTTTGGGTTTGTTTGTGTTTGAGTCTACCTCAGGCTCTGTAATCCCCATGGCTTTCTTTTGGGTTTGTTTGTGTTTGAGTCTACCTCAGGCTCTGTAATTCCCATGGCTTTCTTTTGGGTTTGTTTGTGTTTGAGTCTACCTCAGGCTCTGTAATCCCCATGGCTTTCTTTTGGGTTTGTTTGTGTTTGAGTCTACCTCAGGCTCTGTAATCCCCATGGCTTTCTTTTGGGTTTGTTTGTGTTTGAGTCTACCTCAGGCTCTGTAATCCCCATGGCTTTCTTTTGGGTTTGTTTGTGTTTGAGTCTACCTCAGGCTCTGTAATCCCCATGGCTTTCTTTTGGGTTTGTTTGTGTTTGAGTCTACCTCAGGCTCTGTAATCCCCATGGCTTTCCCTTGTATGCTCTCTCTAGTCATTTCTGTGTCCCATAGCTGTGTTGTGTTGTGTACATCTGCAGTGTGACTGTTATGCATGTCAGTAATTGCCTTGAGTGATGTCAGTTTATCTAATGCTGCTTTTAAGTCTTGCTATATTGCTGCCATTGTCTTGTGTTTGAGAGTGGTGTATGTTCTGTTTCGTGGCAGTGCTGACTTAATCATGTGTGGGTTTAGGTTCAGTCTTGTAGTAAATTTGTCCTGGTCTTGTCTCTGTACTTGTGGGGGTGGGTGCCTCTATCCTGTGTCTGTGTGGGTGTTAATGTTCAGTCTTGCTGTAGTGCATAGTCTTTATCATGTGTGGGTGTCTGTCCTCTGTGCAAGTGTCTGTTTTAGTGTGCTTCTTGTGTGTGTCTGTGTGGGAGTCTCTGTGTGGGAGTCTTTGTCTTTGTGTGGGAGTCTGTCTTTGTCTCAGTCTATGTGGGTGTCTGTCAATTTGTGTGGGTATCTGTGTGGGGGTCTGTGCAAGTGTCTGTTTTAGTGTGCTTCTGTCCTATGTGAGGGAGTCTGCGTCTTTGTGTGGGAGTCTCTGTGTGGGAGTCTTTGTCTTTGTGTTGGAGTCTGTCTTTGTCTCAGTCTGTGTGGGTGTCTGTGTCAATCTGTGTGGGTGTCTGTGTGGGTGTCTGTGTGTCAGTCTGTGTGGGTGTCTGTGTATCAGTCTGTGTGTCAGTCTGTGTGTGCATCAGTCTGTGTGTGCATCAGTCTGTGTGTGCAGGAGTCTGTGTGCATCAGCCTGTCTGTGTGGGACTCTGTGTTGATGTCTGTGTCTTTCTGTACCTCTGTGGGACTGGCTACCTTGATGCGGTACAGAGGCTTGTTATAATGTAACAACATTGCTACTAAATGCCAGTCATTGTGGGTGTCTTTGTGGGGAGTCAGTGTGGGTGTCTTTGTGTACCTCTTTGGTACTGGCTACCTCGATGTGGTACAGAGGCTTGTCATAATGTAATGACATTGCTACTAAATGCCAGCTGTAACAACATTGCTACTAAATGCCAGCTGTAGCTCTCGATCTCATGGCACAAAATCTAGACAAAGCCACAGATAATGGGCTTCCAGCCCCAAAGATCTGGGCAAATTTTAATTATTGCTCTTATAAACTGAAAATGTTAGAATAAAAGGTCTTACCATACATGTTCTGAAGGGTATATGACGTTAAACTGAAATGCCTGTCATTTAATGAATTCAGTCATCAATGATTTGCCACAAAAAATCCAGAAAACTCCAAACTGAGGAACAGACCAAACAAGAGTCACATCTGGACATTCTTCAAAAATCTGGGCAGTTGAGTACGCAGTCAGTGTCTGCATCTGTGAGTGGCTACCTTGCTGTGGTACAGGGATTTGTCCATAATATAACATTGGCACTAAATGCCATTTGGTGTGTGTCTGCAGCTGAGTGGCAACCTTGCTGTGGTACAGGGGTTTCATAATGTCACATTGGTACTAAATACCAGTCAGTGTGTGCAACTGTGAGTTGCTACCTTGCCGTGTGCACCTGTGAGTTGCTACCTTGCTGTGGTACAGGGGTTTATCGGAATGTAACATTGGTACTAAATGCCAGTCAGTGTGTGTACCTGAGTTGCTATCTTGCTGTGGTACAGGGTTTGTCATGATGTAACATTGGCACTAAAAGCTAGTCAGTGTGTGTGCACCTGTGAGTAGCTACCTTGCTGTGGTACAGTGGTTTGTCATAATGTAACATTGGTACAAAATGCCAGTCAGTGTGTGCAACTGAGTCGCTACCTTGCTGTGGTACAGGGGTTTGTCAATGTAACATTGGTACTAAGTGCCAGTCAGTGTGTGTACCTGTGAGTAGCTACCGTACTGTAGTACAGGGGTTTATTGTAATGTAACCTTGGTACTAAATGCCAGTCTGTGGCTTGCCACATCAGTTCTTAATGATCTGAATGCAGTGACACTAGTGGTTAAGTGGTGCTGGATGAGCTTGACAGGGAAGGGGGTGCAATGGCAATGTGGTCACGCTTGATGTTCTCTTGAGTAGAGTCCCTAACTTGAACCTTGCTGGGGGCCCCCAAAATGCTAGCCCTGCCCAGAGGAAACCCATGTGAACATACAGAGGACATGCAGACTTCACACACAAGAAAATATTGCTTAGCATCTTTTAAATGTCAAGTCTCAGTAGGAGACATTACTTTGAGTTTCTAACCTAGGACATCCATAAAAATATATTATAGTTAGCTAGGCAACCTGAAAGGTTTAACCTTAGTGGAGAAGAAGCAGTCTGTTCCTATCCTATACATAACAGGCTTCTGTTTATTTGTTTATTTATTTAATTAACTATTTTTATTATTATTGTTAAAAAGCAGGTGTTACTTAAAATGCCACCCTCTGCCCTTATTATGAGGCAGGCCATATCACCTGTTACCAGCCCCAAACCTGTTCATAGTATCCCACAATTCTATTGGGGTGGCTGGGGTTACATATTTATGTATGCAAATTTTATGTTAATCAGCATCCATATTTTTGGCCAGTTGTACCTATTTTTCATGGGCCTTGGTCTAGATTTTTGAAGTTCCCAGTTTGAGAGGTATGTTAAATGTGTGAATGTTTGATGACAAACTCTCTTAACATGCATATCTTAAACAAAACAAGGAAAACACATAAGGTTTGTTGTGTCCACTAATACTATGTAAAATCTAGAAACACCATAAATAGTACAAAGCCTTCAAATTACAGCTCAGACACTAATTCATTAGTGATCACACTTAGCTTGTGACTTTTTTGTTTTTAATGAGGTCATCTAAGGATTTCAATATATTCAGAACAAAGGAGAGCAGGGAAGGGAATGACCACTGACTTTTGTTTGGATGCCTGTAACAGGACATGTTTTACTAATGTGATATGAAACATGAAATGACATTCTGTTGCTGTACCATTCCGTTACTTTTGAATGTGGATTGTACATTACATAATACATAATATGATCATGACTAAAGTGAACGCATTTAAATTACAAAATGGACTTGTCCCAGGCTGGACACTGGAGGACGAAGAGGAAGGTTTTAAGTGAAGGGAAAAGGGTAGTTAATAATATTTCTGCCTGTTTTTTTCAATAGGACAGTGTAGGCATTAATGGATTTAATTAACACCAGCAATACTGGACTACTTTTTCCTTCAGATCAAACCAATGAATTCTTCAAAGATCACAAGTACCAGGATTACACAGTACTTCCATCATCAGGGAATGTTGTGAAAAGGTACACAAAGCTTTATGCAGATTGTAAGCTGTAAACAGTATAGGCAACAACAATCATATAAACAAATGAAAGACAGTGAATCACATAGTATAGATTTCTGAGACAGCTGTACACAGCTGCCTGCAGATTTAGTATTCATGGGAGAAATGTCAGGCTAATAAACATATTATGTACTTACAACAGACAGAAATTTTAAGTGATAAATGTTATACATCAAAGAAGACATTAACTCAGTGGTGGTGCAGCTTAGCTTACTGCTGGGTTTTGAACAGTGGGGTCAATTTTGCTGATGCTGCCTACAGGCTAAAGGGGAATGTACTGACTTTAAAGGGGTAATGCTGCACAGAAAGAATGGCTGTATACATTCTGCATAACCTACATCTCTTGATTCTGCCAGATGTTTCCCAGAATCAAGTCAAAGAGGGTAAGCAACAAGAAGCAGTTACAGTATTTGTCTACAGCAACAGATGTGCAGGGGTTATGATCTTGCAGAAAGCTCACAAGTTGAGCAGCCATCAAACCTGTACTTGTATCTACATGTACACCTAGGATTTGTTAATATGACATTGCAAGTAATTTAAACAGCAAGGTGACAGATCAAGAAAAACGTACATTACTGATGGCTGACTATTCCATCAGTAAATGTGAAAAGTTGCCAGCAACCACGTTTGGTAAACAGAAATGCTACTTTTATCCATCATGGATTGCTGCTTACCCTGGACTGGTATACAGTGCATTACTTGACACAGCATTCCATTTGCCTTGTGTGGGTTTGGCACCACTACTACAAACTGAAAAAGAGGTGCACTTATAGCAACTGGATACAAGAAGTGGAAGAAGGCAACACTTGCTTTTGATGCACACTTTTTTAATAGACTGTGTGGTACCAGTCCTAAGGATGGTGGAGTAGGCCATGAAATCCACACATCCTGTGCTATCTGAGCAGACCATTTCAAGGCAGTTATGGTAAGTAAAGATGAAAGTATTATGGTCAGGTGCAATAAAGGACTATAAGAAAGAAAAAGGAAGAACCTTATCATTTTATCACAAAAAAACATAGTTTTATGTGGTTCTCAAAACCTTCTCCTTTTTAATTTCTCCAAGTCTTTTGGGTTTCTAATACCATGATGGGAATGGACCCCATTCCTAAGTCAAAGTATGACTGAAGTGTGAAACTAGTATTGTTTCAGTCTTTGATGTTAAACAGAAGTGCTTTTTGCAGCACCCACAATGTGCCCAGTAATAACTCCTTCTGCAATTCATATGGAGTTACATGTATCTGTAACATATTTAAGTACAACTGCATATTCTTTTTTATAAGACCAACTACTACTAGAACTATCTGAGATCCTTCTTTCAGATTGCCCTTGTTTCTGTCTGCAAATCCTGGTATTTCATATTTTGTGTCTCTCTGTATGTAAAATGCTGTAGTCACTGGATGTAGCAAGTTCAATGATTAATTCTACTTTTCTCTTCTTCTCACGGACTACTACAGCTGCTTTTCTCACATCTACTTTTTGAACTATTGGTAAAGGGTGATCCAGTGTGACATAAACTTCATATTTTTTCTATAATGCTTTGGGGCTTATATTTCCAATGATTTTCAGCTACTTCAATATTATGTTTGCACAATCTCCAATGCAACAGTATTGCTCCATTATTATATCTTTCAGTATATAGTCCTTTTGCCATTAGTATATCATAACCAACAACAAGATGTGCAAATGTTTCCAATTCTGTTTTACAAATCCTACCTACATTTGTCTGTTTCTGCCATATGTCCAATGGACTTTGTAAACCAACATGTACACAGTCTACTATTTTAGCCCACCAATATTAACCTTTCATCTTTTGGTTTAAATTCACCTGTCCTTAACCATCCTTGCATTAAATCCTGATCTATACTTGCAACTATATTTATGCATTTTCCATATTCCTTGCCTTTTCATCTGATCCTTCTCCTTATAGTCTTTCTTTTGTTTTTTGGCATATTCAGTTGCTCCCTGATTTTTTTCAACTTAATGGTTTAATTTCCATTCCTGCTTGACGGCTATATACTTCTGCTAAACTAAGCAGGGAAGTAATATTAGACTTATTTTCCTCATGTTTCAAAACTTTCACTATGTTTGGGACTTGTAAGGTCAACAGATATGTATGCAGTCCCATGACTGCAGATCTATGCATGTAATCAATTTCAAGAAGGACCATACTTCCTTCAGAATGGGGAATATACAGTCTTGGTATGCAATGATTTTTATAAATCATTTGATGAGCATGAAGCACACTTCTTGTTTTCCTTTCTAACCTATCCAACTCCTTTTGGGGCCAGTCAATCACTTCCCAAATATTTATACACTCCATCTTGCCCAAGTTCTTTCATGTCATATTCCTGTCTCAAACTGATGTTTTCATGGTGCTGTAACTTTTCGCCTTTAAAGGCTGGTTTTGCACATGTATCAAGACCCAAGGACATTCTTATATCATCTGAAAAAGTTTTGACCACTTGCAGTTCTGCTTTCAGTTCCTCAGCTGATGAACTATGCAGTTTTAAATCATCTACAAAAAGAAGATGAGAAGTCTTTACATTGTATTGTTTTTGGGGTTCCAAATGTAACCAAGACCTAATCTGTTAAGAAAACAGCTTAATGGGCTAAGGCCAAGACAAAAGAACAGCAGTAACAGAGAGTTGACATGGAATATCCCCCTTTGAATTTTCATCCCTGGAATAATAATTTGTCCATTATCATGGCTTAACTGCAAAGTGGTTTACCACTGTTTCATGCCTACTGTAATGCAATCGATCAGTGTAGGGTGTATCTTATACATTTTTAAGCCCTATTTTATGCATGAATGTGGAATACTGTCAAATGCTTTTTTGTATTCTATCCATGCCATATTTAGGTTCTTCTCCTTTTTACAGTTCTCCATTATGACTTACAACAAATGATCCTTTTTTCCACATGACTTTATTTTATCATCCTTTGGTTCTAGTGCCACGATTGAGTTTTCTTCTAAATGACTATAAATCCTGTCGACATCAAGTCCTGTGTATAGTTTATACATTGTTGAAAGGCAAGTTATTGGTCTATACTTTTAAGATAGCGTGCAGGTTTGCTCTTAAGTAAGAGTATTGTTTTTCCTGTTATTAACCAGGCCTGTGCCTGTTTCGGCTGCCCGTATAAATAGTTCTTACTCATGGCTAAATCTTCATGTGAAGATGTTAATATTTTTAGCTAGAAGTTGGGTTTTCCATTTAGGAGATTTTCTTAACTTTGTTTCAATCTCTTTGGCAGTTACTTCATCCCATTTCATATCCTGTGCATTTGAACTTCTTATTCTTTCTTTTATATCTTCTGTCCATTTAGCATCTTTGTTATGTTCCACAGGATCTTCAAAGATATTTCTCCAAAATGTTATCTATTTCTTCTTTTTTGGTAGTGTTTCAATTCCTTTCACATTATTTTCCAGTTCTCTGCAAAACATTTTTCTGGGTCATCAATAAATTGCTTATTTTGTACTTTTCCTTTATCTACATATCATCTTAGTTTTTCTACTTGTGCTGATATTTTTAGTTTATTATTTGCAATAATGCTTGATAGTCCCTGATATGTTTTGATAATGTGCATTGCTATTATCATGTCTATCTTTCTGAGCATTTATATTAATCTGTTTTCTCTTCTATAGTCTTCTAACAGTAGCACTCCTTGCCTTAATTGCTTTATAGTTTTCTCTATTTGATACTTCCATGATGACATTAAATTTCTCCCCTTCCTTTCCCTTACTACCCTGTGTCTTTGTGGTAAGACTTTATCTGTTACTAATTTAGATGCACAGTAACATATCCTATTTACTTTATATTGCATGAATCTCTATGGACAGTCCTAATTACTGTGCTCATTTGTTATACCAAACTTTTAACTTTTGGGGTTTTATTGACTTTCTGTAGTCTATTTCTGTCATTGATCTTAATATGTCTGTCCATCTCCATTAAGTCAAGCAACTCTTCTCTTAGATCATTTTCTTCTAAACTGAGGCACATTCTTTGTTCTCCATTTCTTGTGGACATTCTATAGAAAGTCCCAGAGCATCTTCCTGTGCCACATTCTCTTCAGTTTCATCCTTTGTCATCCATTGCACTTTCATATGGGAACTCACTGGCCTATCACTCTACAACAGTGACTGCATCAGAGTTTCAACAGTTTCCTGTTGCTTCCTTTGCTATACAACTCCAACTGAATGTTTGTACTGGTTTCCTATGGAAGGGCCAAAGTATCTTTATGTGACAACTAATTAGATGTTTCCTGCACAGCTGGTTTCACCTTAATTTGGAGATCCATTGCTTTATCTTGCTGTGATGTTATCAGAGTTAGATTTTCTACACAAAATCCTTCATTTCACAGGTAATTCATAACCTCAGTTTTTACTTCTTTAACTTCTCCATTACTAATACTCTTTTCTACTTTTCCTCTATGTTTTCTTATTTTTTTGTATTGTAAAATGTACCATGCCTGGATGTCTTTGCCTGTATTTCTCTTCAGATATCTTTGCTGCTGCTCTTTTTGTATTGATTAGTTTTACTTTCTCCTTTGTATAAATATTGCACCATAATAAATCTCTTTTTCTTTATCATGTCCATATTTCTTCTTCAGATGTCTCCTGCTCCTCCTATTTCTCCTTACTTTGGGGACTCATTGCTCCATCATACTGTGATATAACCTGTTAGACTTTCTAAACTAATTCCTTCACTTTGCAGGTATTCCATACCTTCAACTTATATTTTTTTTACTTCTACTTTATTAATCTTCTGTTCTACATTCCCTATTTGTGGTATTATTTTTATTGTGAAATTTTCCATATCTGGATGCCTTTGCCTATATTTCTGTTTGAATATCTTTTGGGTTGCCTTTTTGTGTTGATTTTTGGCATTTTGCTTTGTATAAATACTTTACCATATCAGATCTCTCTTTCTTTCTTTCCCATGTCCATATTTCTTTTTTATACCTTTCAGAAGTCTCTCAATTTTGTTCTTTATATTTTTGTTCTTCCTCAGTTGCTTCTTTTTCCAAATGGCCCAATGTTTCTTGGTCTGTATAATGTTTTTCATAAAGTTGTATTAATGAACACAAATTTTTATTTGAAGCTTCTGACAGTGTTTCTTGTGGAAGTATTTTTCTTTCCTCTAATTTCTCTCTTAAGCATTTTGTATATCTTCTATCTGGAAAGTCTGGGCATCTTGCATAACAGTAATAATACATAATTACTTTCTTATCCTCAGTAGTCCACATTATCATCTTTATGGCTCTTTTTTGGCCTATCAATTTTTGCAATTTTTGTGGACTACTTCCTTCTATAATGGGGGGGGGGGGAATCCTCCCCCTTGGCCTGGCCTAGCCCCACTGTAGGAATGTTTCCATGTCTTGTGGATTCTACACTGTCATTTTTTCCAGTTATGGCACCAGTGTCCCTACCAGGATTCAGCATTTTTGTATCCTGGGTCCTGTGTACACATCTGTCTTTTTTATTTTTAACCTACTTCTGCCTATGATATATGCTATACAAAATACAGTCTATATATCCATGTCATCTTGGTGAAATTTTGTGAAAAACAGGGTCCACCTCATAAAGGCACTCACCAAGACTTGAGGATTAATTCATTTCCAGCAGTACTACTTTCCTTTGCTTGCTTATTTATCATCTCTCCATTCAGACTCCCATTATGCAATATTAAGATGAAAGTATAAAGTATTGTGGTTAGGTGCAATAAAGGACTATAAGAAAGGAGGGAGAACCACCTTATCATCTAAGTTCTATCACAAAAAATAGTTTTATGTGGGACTCCAAACCTTCCCCTTCAAGGACAGAGGGATGATGCCAGATACTTGAATGATAAAACAGCAACATTTGGGAATTTTCAAGCTTTGTTAGTGCTCAGCCTTGACAGTGGTGATGACATCCTAAAGCAGCACTTTGACTCTGGAAATAAAAATGCTACTGACAGATTCAAGACTATCCAGAATGAAATGATTTCTGTCGTTGGACTCATGACTCAAAAGGAAATTATTGCAGACATCAAGAAGGCTGCTGGATGGTACTGTGTAATGGTGAATGGTACTGTGTAATTGAACTGTTAGAATATATTAAAGGTTTAAACATTTCTTTTCTGAAAATAAGTAGAAAAGTAGAAACATACAGTAGTTACTATGCATGGTTTGGCATCTGTGCTATGTGACTAAACCTGTTTTATGACTAGCAAAGCTGCAAGGAAAACTGCAGATAAAGATGACTCCCTAATTCCTGAAGTGATTACTAACACATGTGCAAGGAGGACCAGAGACAGGAACAACTCCCTAAGTCTTGAGGGTTGTCATGTAATTCACCTTGAAATAGAATAAAAATCAGCTTATCAGCAGACTGCCTGACATCAAGTAAATACCAAAGTATTGACTATTTAGATTGCATGACAAAAATGGTATAAAAAGGGTGTAAAACTAAATGTTGGTAGCTGGGTATTTTGTAGGAGCATAGTTATGAGGTAAATGGAGAATCATTGTCTGTGACTGTACTGAAAAGCAAACCTTGTACAGTAAAAAGCTGTAAGCTGTAACATGTAGTACTTGTTTATTATATAAATAAGTTGTTTTATTAGTACTGCACTCAAGTTGGCTAATGTACAGTACCATCAAGTATACTTTTAATAAAATCCACCAGTGGTGAGCCTTGCCTGTATTTAAACACAGGATGAATGGTGCCCTGTATAGGTTTACTCCAGTAAAGGCGCAGTATCTAAAATGTATGTATATGGGTAAGTCCTGACCAGGAGCACCCTGGTCTTATAACGCTTGCAGCAGTGCAGTTTTCAGATGTCTGAATCCAGAGAGAGAGAGAGAGAGAGACTGCTGTGCAGTACAGTTGCAGTGCATTAAATTCTCCAAGTCAGTAATTTCCAAGGTTTCAAATCTGTAGCTGCCAGATTCAGTTCACCAATTTTTTGAGTGACTATGGGTGGAATTTCCAGCCATCTGCAGAATAATAGCCAGATCACCTGTCTATCTGCTATGTGGTAAGACTTTTTTCATTGTCACATACAGTATGGATGCCATTAGGGATCATAGTAAAAAATGTAAACAGTGTTTTACTCTTAATGTAGCAGAAGAACCAGATAAAATCTGGGGCAAAATGCAATGTTGGTATGAACAACAAACTGGTAAATGCAAAACCTTATTAGGGCAAGTTGATGTAAATGCATTATGCAAATGGGTTACATTTGATTGGTATCTCAAACAAAAGAATGTGTGATATGACAGTAAATGTTTATTGTGCAAGTCATACGAAACTGCTTTCCGTGTGCAATGTCATGAAAGTGCAGTTCAGACCATTGTTGAAAGGTTAAACTGTAGGGAAAACTCTTCTGCTGGTAAAGAACCAGATAATGGTGATACACTTACATTATAGCCAGATGTCAAATAGTCATGTCCTGTTACTATATGTGACAAGTTAATTTCTGAGTTGCAGCAGCAGTAAAATCATTTACTAACAGAATCCCCTCTAAATCTTGTTACACCTTTTAGAGACTATGTACAAAAGTGAAATGAAGCCACTATACAGCAAAAACCAGATAAGAACAGGGACCAGTTTCATGATAAATTCACAGAGGGGTTTTATAAACTCTTAAAAGACAGACAAAATGAATTCAGAAGGTTTAGAAAAGATATACAAACAGTTCTCCAAAAGTGCATAGGGGCTTTGCAGTCAGCAGAGCAGACTACTGAAAAGGATCAGAAAGCCTGTGAAGAATAACAGGAAGAAAGTGAAACTCTTAAGCAGCAGTTACAAGATAAGGACAATCTGGTTAGTGAATATCAGAAAACCTGTAAAGAATTACAGAAAGAAATTCCAGATTTTAAGTAACAGTTACAGGATAAAGAAGATGCGTTAGTTGAGCTGACAGAGACTAATTTTCAGCACACAACTTCAATAGCCCAGCTTAAGGATGAGCTACAAAAGACAAAGCCAGTACAGGTTACAGACCAGGGAATTCCAGCAGAGTCATATACACAGTCAAGGTTGCTACAAAGCTTGCCACAGTGGAATAATAAGTCATATTTTACAATATGTTTCAGTTTGAAGAATAGGTAGCATACACAGGAGGATCTGATGTATGGATAGATGCCTTACTCAGATGCTTTTGGATTTTCATTCCAAAATGTTTTAAAACTTTCATCCAGTTAATTCAGAACCCATATAAATTAGTCAGTGACATAGGGCACATGACTGCTATTCTCAAAGCATACACACAGGAGCAGTCTCTTACAGCCAAGTTGTTAGATAATTTCAAAATCACCATCTCAGATAAATCAATAGAGCAAGCTGACCATTTTAAACTAGCATTCTAGATAATCTATCAAAAGTCAGAAAGTGACATGCAACAAAGGGAAATACAAAAACAGTTAATACATTGCTTTTTAGAGCAGATAAAATGGGTGCTGGGGGATATTAAATGCATTTATGAGGAAACTTCAGATACCCTTGCTGACAGTACAAAGACTAATGAGGAGCCGGTCTATGGCCAATGATGGGACATTATACTTGCATCATATTTTTGCCTTAGAGGAAAGTAGTGAGCCATTTGAGGTAATAACTGGCATCTATATTACAATATCGAACATTTAGATTGTTGAACACCTAAATGTCGACACCTAAATGTCGAACTCTTAAAACCGTGAATGGGGAATTATTTTTTCACCGTGAAAAAATTTGCTTGGCCAAAAACAAAAAACAAACTTTAAAACCCTAACCAAGTGGAGAGCTTTGCCCCCACACCCCCTGACATAGCGGGCTGTGCCCCCCACACCCCCTAACTGAATATATCAACTCTGAGATTGCTCTTCATCGGGAAAAGGGGAAATCCCCGATGACGGCCAAACTTGCGTAATTGGCTGTTTGTGGTTTTCAGCGTTTGACATTTAGGTGTCGACGTTTAAGCATTCGACAATCTAAATGTTCGATGATGTGATAGGAACCCAATAAGTGAGGTAAGAGGTCAGGGTAGAGGATGATGGTGTGATCAATCCTCATCAGAGAGAGCCATGTCAGAACCTTTGGCTCCAGGTTTAAAAGCAGATGATGAGCAAAAAGTGCCAACATGCTTTTTCTGTAAAAATAAATTGGGCATGTTAAGCAAACTTGTGACTATTACAAAGTCTGGCACAAGAAGAAGGAAGAAAATGGCATGTTTGCAAAAACAGAGCTAAAAGATTCACAAGACAAGTCAGAGAAACAAGTCAATGTACAGAGACCTTACAATATTGGTAAAGACAGCTATAAGGTTCATCAATACACATGGAAAGGGGATGCATGTCCCACAGATTTTCAGACAGCTCCACCTGTAAATCCAAAATACTTGGAAGATTAGGCAGAAGAAATAGCTAGACAACAGTTATGGAAAGAGATAGAAAAATTTAAATATGTGGATCAATTAGACATAGAGGAAGATGACAAACAAAAACATGCAGTGTGCCATGTTGCATATAACAATAACAATGATGATGAGTGGATTCCCTTTCAATAGGGGTGTGCCTCCCCTACTCTGGTATCTTTCCTGACTACATTTAAAAAGGGTTGAGACGGATGGCCACTGTTTGATATATGGGTAGAGGGGGCACTAATGCAAAATGTTTTATTGGATACAGGAGTGGCAGTATCCATCACAAATAGACAGTTACCTGTAAATCCTATGAAAAAGGTTTGTATATCAGCATTTAATGGTCACAATGCTATGCAGTAAGTAGCGAAGAAGTAGACATAAAGTTTCACCAGGAAGGGCAGTCATGGAAGGGTGCATTTTTAATGCATCCATCCTGGTCAACTGCTATTATTGGTATGGACATTCTAAGAACTTTGGGCATAGTAATTAATTTGTCTAACAGTAGTTTGTGGATAGGAGAAAGGGGAAAAAGGAGAGGGGGAGGTAAGTGTAGTTTGTTGTGCAAGCTCTTTACCTGAAAAACCTGACAAGCCTGCAGGACATGTAAATGCAGGCATTAAGGATGTGTGGCAGCATTTATAACAGCAATTCCCAAACTTGGGGTCCAAGGGACCCAGGTATTGTGGCAAATTAGAAATGCCAGTGGGGATGGGTAGTGATCAGGACTACATACCACTATTTCAAAAGCAGTATCCAATTCCTAGGGAGGCAGAGGAACATATGGAAAAATGTATTGCAGAATGGGAAAAAGAAGGAATTATATAAAAAGGCAACAGTCACAAAAATTCACCAATCTGCTCAATTTAAGAAGAAAGATGGTAGTTACCATCTTGTCATTGATTTATGAAAGGTTAATCAGTACACGTATCCTAGAGCACACCTAATTTTGGTTGTTCCAGAACTGGCTGCACATATTAAACCACAAAGTAAATGGTTTACAGTAATAGATTTAGCAAACTTTTTTTTTGCTGTAGCACTCAGAATGAGGGACTGACCACGATTTGCCTTTACATTTAAAAATCAGCAATATGTCATAACAAGGCTACCTCAGGGATTTCAAAATAGTCCAGTTATTTTTCATCAGATGGTAGGATCCATTCTGCAACATTTAGAGAAAGGTGATTCAGTACTATATTACACTGATGACATATTAATTATGTCTGAAACAGTGGAGGAGCACATACGGCTTCTTAAACAAGTTTTCCATACTCTACAGCAGGCATGGTTTAAGGTTAAAAGTGAAAAAAATCAATTCATGACACATGAAGTTAAATTTCTGGGTACTATCATTACACCATCATGAAGGTCTCCTTGCCCAATATGAGTGCAAGGCATTCTACAAATGGAAAAGCCATTGACAATAGCAGATTTACACAAATTCATGGGAATCATGAAATACAATAGCGAATTCACAGAGGGTTATGCAACTGTGGCTGCTCCTTTATAGAAAATTTTACAGGACCTCATGAAGATGAAGCATTTTCACAAATGAAGGTAAAGTTAGCACAAGCTACAGAGTTAACAGCACACACATCAAAGTTACATTTTGTACTACAAGCAGCAGCAGGAAAAAATATATTATCTGTTGTACTATTACAGGAATGGCCACATGATGATGACAGTAAAATGGAAAAAACATTACGTCTAGTGACCTTGTGCAGCAGAAAAATGACCTCAGTAGAAATGGGCTATCAGCCATGCATTCAGCAACTGTTAGCCATTTACTGGGGCATTAAGCAAACTGAGTATCTGTCTGTATTTTCCAGTATTATAGTACAAACACCACATCAAGCAGTAAAAGCTTTAGTAGACAACTTTGAAATGAATAAAATTAGAGATGGTAATAGTTAATCAGTATTTGCAAAATTGATGGCACTTTTCAGAATGAAAACTGTCACCATACAGACAAGGGACAAATATTATTTTTCAGGTCACATGGGATATGAAGGAAAACAGCACAACTGTTTAGAAAAATAATGTCACCTGATGTACAATTTCTGGCATCTGATTTTGATGATTTTAAGCCAACCGTCTTTGTGGACGAAGCATGGTTTTGGGACAAAGGTAAATACTGGACAGGAATTGTTGTAGTTCAGGAAAATCCAAAGCTGGGTTCTCCAGAGCTATTCAAATTACCAGGGCATATGTCAGGTCAGAGAGCTAAATTAGAGGAACTACTGTATGTACTCAGGTATTAGAATCCTGTTAACATCTTTTCAGACAGTGCTTATGTAGTAAATTCTTTAAGTTTACATATGGACACCCGAGTAAGACGAGGATTTGTAGACAGTGCAAGCAAACCATTATGGCATGCTGAAGTATTAAAAGACATACTTAAAATAATAACAATGCCAAACCTGCAGGGACAATACACCATTTTAAAGATGAAAGCCCATCAAAAATTGACAAGTGAAGCTTTCAAGTTAAATGCATTAGTTGACATGCTGGCAAAACAAGCAGCACAAGAGGGAACAGAGCTTCCAGAATATGCATATAGCAGTGAAGAGGTCAGTACTTTAAAAGAGCTAGATGAACAGTCAATTGAGGAAGACTTCCTAAATATTCAAAAGAAGCAGGGTTTAAAAGAAGAAACAGACCAGTGCATAATTGCAGGGATACCACCAAAAGAGTAATATGCGTACTCTACTATAAAAGGATTACAGTTGCCTTATGTGCCATTTCAATTAGCATGTCAGTTGGTCAAGTTAAATCACCAAATATTAGGGCATCTAGGAGCTGATAAGCTATGGGCAGTAGCAAAAGAAAAGTATCAGGATCCAAGTTTATAAAAGGTCTGTAGGCTAACTGTAGAAGAATGTCTAATCTGTTTGCATGTAAATGCTAAAAGTAAAAACAACTGTTACATCGAGTACAGTCAGCAGATGGTCCATGGTATGCAGTTCAAATAGATTATGCAGATCCTTCACCAACAATAAATGGGAGGTTACAGAGGGTTCCTATTATATAATCAAAGATGCAATCCTTCAAATGCATCTTGATCGAACTTGAAAGCATGAAACAGCAAAATAATGAAATGGCATATAAGAGATTTCTTTCCCTGGGAAAGAAATCACTTGGCTGCCTCCATTACTTTGTTGTTTTTTGTCACTGTAGTGCGATCTCGGAGTTGGTATATTTAAGTAGGGGGTGTGTGAGGGGCACAGACTCCCACATTGGGGGGAGTGGGGGGCAAAGCCCCCACTTCTTATAATGTTTTGAAGTTTTTATTTTTATTTTTTTGGGGAACAGAGATTTTTTTCCCTAGGAAAATCAGCGTTCGCTTTTTTAAGCATTCACTGATTTAATATAGACCTGTTACAGACACCTACTGGTAGTAGTGGATGTTTTCTCGAAATGGATAGAGACAATTCCCACCAAAACCATGACATCAAAGGCAATGGCAGAAGCCTTATGGAAAAATATTTTTGGTCATTGGGTGTGGCCAAGAATTATTGAATCAGACAATGGTCCACAGTTTGTTAGTGATTTAATAAAGCAAATGTGTAATCAGTTAGGAATTCAGCAAAGATTTCATGTGCCTTATCAACCACAGTGAAATGGAACTGCAAAGCAGATGAACCATATGCTCAAAGAGCGTCTCAAAAAAGCATGTCTTGAAAAGGGAAACATATGAGCACAACATTTACCAAGGATTCTTATGGGTATAAGAGCAACACCCAATGGTAAGACAGGCATATCTTCTTATGAACTCATGACAGGGAGAAAAATGCCATTACAGTTACCTTTTGATCCAGATACACCAGACGGTAGACCTATTTTAGAAATCAGCAAGCATCAGCAATTTAAAACAACTTACAAACATAGATTACAATGTAAGAGAGCAAGCTTTCCATCTATGGAGAAAGGTCCCAATATTTACTGCTGGAAGAAAACCTTCCTTGTGGAACAAAGGTATTAGTAAAAATGTTCCAGATGGAAGGGCCCTGGGATAGCAATTGGCAGGGACTTTTTGAAGTAGTGGCACAAATAGGTCCACTAGTGTACAAAATAAAAAGTAAAAAGAAAAACAGAATGGTTCTTGTGCATAGAGATCAAGTGAGAGTAGTTAAAAGCAGTGAAGAAATGAAGTCACAAAAGTGACATGCATGTATTTTCTTTTCAGAAAATGAAAACAAAGCTGCCTAAAGTGCACCTGTTTGGAATATAAAAGAGCAAAAGGCAGATAACTTCAAATGTAAATAATGTAAATATATCTGCATTTAAGCATATGCTAGCTAGACCAATATCTATTTTGTGTTTTATAGTTTTTTGTAATTGCATAATATCACCATGGATAGCAGAGGCCCCCAGCAGAAAATGCATACAAAAGTAATATTATTAATATAAGGTTGTGGTGGGTAAATGATACTACAAATAGACCTCAAGGTAACTTTTCTTGTCCTGGGGGACAATAATGTCACATCAGAAACCTTTCCATTGACAAGAGAGTCACAGTCTGGAAGACAGCCAGATGACAACTATATGTCCTACTCCCACAACATAAAGCAAATGTATCTTTACAAAATGATACTGCAATAAAATGCTGCATACTGCAAGGGAAAGGACACTCTTTCAATTTTACACTGACTGTGTAAACAGTACTGCAAAAGGGTCTGAAATAGAGCTAAGGGAAGGAAATATATTAGTCTGTAGCAATGATTCAGTAATTATTGGAAGACAACCTTGCCTGTTTATTATCAGAACTTTTAATAATAATCCCACAGCCAAGCTTGATCAAGTAATCAAGGTACCATTCAACATGTATGGTAGTGGGACAGGAATACCAGAAAACAGTAATACACTTTAATATCTCATTCCCTTCTGACAATACTGGCTGTAGGAGATGAAGAGCATTGTATAATACTCTTTTTAGGGGGATGAGAAATATCTTGACCTGTCAGTTTTAGTCTATTTGCTAAAAATTCTATATCAGCCAAATTTAAGGTGCCTTAAATTTGGCTGATATAGAATTTTTAGCAAATAGACTAAAACTGACAGGTCAAGATATTTCACAAATTGTAAATTTACAAGCACAATGGTTACCCACTATATGGGCATCACAAAAGGAGCATGTCAATTTCAAAGAATTTTTGCAACATTCCAATGAATCTTTAATTAGCAGATTAGATTTTGATGTTAAATGAAGTCATAAATGAAAGTAAAGAGTTAATTCAACAGCTACAGAAAGTTAATAAAACAATTCTAAGTCATGAATTAAATTCTGTAATTGTAAAAAACAAATTAGTTAAATTAGTAAAAAAAAATTAATCTGACACAGCCCATAATTGGTGGGACATTTTTACTGGATGGTGTGAGCAAGGAAAAAAGTTGTTAAACTGGATTATACACACAGTCTTGGTAGCAATGTTTACTATCATTGTACTAATTATTTGGAATTGTGTCTTAAAATACCAGATCAAGAAAAAAAAAAAGATTTTATTTCCTAATGCGTTTTCTGTAAATCACAATGAAAATTATGATCTAAACAAAGAATATATATATATATATATATATATATATATATATATATATATATATATATATATATATATATATATATCAATGTAAACTGTTTTTGTGTTTTTAAAACAAAGGGGGGGGGCTGTTAGAATATATTAAAGGGTTTAAAATTTATTTTCTGAAAATAAGTAGAAAAGTAGAAAAATACAGTAGTTATTATGCATGCTTGGCATCCACACTATGTAACTATAACTGTTCCGTGACTAGCACAGCTGCAAGGAGAATTGCAGATAAGGATGACTCCCTAATTCCTGAAATGATTACTAGGACAGGTGCAAGGAGGACCGGAGACAGGAATGACTCCCTAAACCTTGAAGGTTGTCACATAATTCACCTTGAACCAGAACAAAAATCAGCTTATCAGCAGACTGCATGACAGATGTCAGGGAAACAGTACATGAAGAAGCTATAGTGGTAAGGGCCAGATCACAAATATTACGGCCTCTAGTTTATTTGTTAACAATCTGGTTCAGGCAGGTTTTGTTTATTACATCTAAGAATTTTTGGGCATATCCTACTTTGGAGGTATACATATTCTAGTTTATATAGGAAGTATTTAAAGTATCCTAAAATAATGGATTTCTTGTTTATAGGGAGTTCATCAAGTACATTTAGGAGCATTACATGTTCAATTTTTGGAAGGAGGGCATTTTAATATGATTTAGATTTTGTAGATTTATGGTTCTTAGGTTCATAAGTATATACTAGGTTAATGACCTCTGGGACCTCTATAAGTCTAGCCAAGCATACCAAATGTACCCTGCAAATGTATGTGCATTAGAGGTTATTTTAGGGGTATATGTAAGGTGGTGCAAGATTTATAGGCTGCCTCTGTCTGCTACAGACAAAGTTGCTAGGCCTGGGATATATTTCTGATTTCCCATTCACCAGTCCAGGCTTCTCTTGAATAGGGTTAGGGAAGAGCTCTGCTTCACATAGATGGGAAGCCTGTTACAAAAAATGGAAATTTTATGAGACACATACCTTTCCCTCCAGCATGTCCTATTTATGCTACAAGCAAAGTTTAAATCCCAAATAGAGTAATTTTCATGCTCTTCATTTTGTAGATTTGCAAAAAGTCCATCAGAGTGGAATCTAAGGATGCCTTGTATACCAGACCTCTCAAATGTCTGTAGGAAATAGAGTAAAGTGAGAGAGCTTTGTGGCAATCTGCATAGGACATGTTGTTTACACCCTATAATCTTTTTGTGAAGTGCCTGTGTGGACATTCCAGTTGTTGCATATGTCTGGTCAGGTACATACCAAAGGAAGCACTGATTGGTCTAATAAGGGCAGAGTACAGTGGGATAATGACCTCTTTGGACCTAGATGCCATGCCCTTACTTATAAATTGTGCAACATAAAAGGATTTTCTTCAGCCTGATGGCCAAATAGTGGATTTCCTCAGCCTGATGACCACATAGTGGTCAAATGTAAGGCTACTGTCTACATGTGTACCCAGATCCCAGACCACTTGGCCAACTCTTAGGGGTGTATTATCAACACGGTAGTTAGCCAGGACAGTTGACTTCCTGAAGGGTACAATTATGCAATTCTTAGCATTGAGTTTAAGACCATGGCTTTGGCAATATTTGTTAGTCAGAGTGAGGCCTTTTGAAGAATGTTAGGGTCTTCAGTGGAGTCGATAATAACCCCCAGTTTGCAAGCATCTACAAATGTTTAGCCAACCATAAACCTTCAGCATTTGCTTTCACTTCAGAGAAAGTGATGCCAAAAAAGAGCAGGGCCAGTATTGGGCACCCTATCCGAGAGCCAGCTAGCTATCGAGCATGTAATATACAGGTTTATGCCTATATTCATTAGTTTGTTTACAGTGCCTAAGTTGGCTATTGTATCAAATGCCTTAGCCAGGTCAAGGTAGGCAGTATGCATCATTTTGCTGACATCCATTGCCTTGGTGACCTTCTCAAAGAAGTATGCCAGGTTGAGCAGGCATGATCTGAAACCAAACTTGGATCTGGTTTTTGAAGGTTTTCTACATCCTTATTAATCATTTTCCTGATTAGTCTTTCCATGACTTTGCATATGAGACTTATAGGTCTGCAGTTCTGGGGTCTGTTAATAGCCACACTTGTGCAGGGGGATAACTGTTTCAGTTGCCCATTTGCTTGGAATAAAGTTGCCTGGGGGCTATGGATAAACAACAAGTCTAGTGAGAATCTGTCTACTGGTGATATGGCCCCTAACAAAAACAGAGACAACACCACAGGTGCCACAGGATCTGAACTCATGGGGAGCACAATACCTAGGTATGGCAAGAGTGCTTTCTGAATGTTTAAACCAAGTTTCAGTAATTTCATTAAGGTCAGACAGTTTGTTGGGACTTCCGGCATAGGGTAGAGCCATCTTAATGATATTCTGTTATGGAGATGATATTATAGTTATGTTGGAATGTTCTGTAGTTGGACATTGCTAAAAAAAGCACAATGCGGACAGCAAATGCTTTAATATGTCAAAGTCCAAGAATGAGAGGTGCAGGCAATCATTTACAAAACATGCAGGAGTGTTGAGCACCTTACCCATCCTGCTACATACCAGATCTCCCTGGAATGACACTCCCATGCTGACACAGACTGGATTCTCCTGGAATAACACCTACTATTAAGCCAATTATTTAAGCCAGTTATCTTTTCTTTGTACATAGGCATCATTCTTGGTTAAGGATGGATTCCAATCTTACTTGCATTTGTGACATTAATGGAGAGGTCTACCATGTCTCTTTGCATATCCCTCAAGGCTTTACATCCCAAGTCATTTGTCCACACATAGACCAGCACCACCATGTCATTGTCATATCTGTTAGGTGAAAAGTTCTTAAGGGCTCTTGAGCCATCAGAAATCCTGGTAAGTCACCATTACCCTAACATTATCCATCCTAGTGAGAGAAGAATCAGTTAGCCTGATTATAAATGTTTATTTGAATAGGGAGCTGGTGGACTGGATCTGAGATAATCTATCCCTTGGTCACACTGTTGAAATTGTGCCTTAAAATGAGAAGTGTTGGATTTTTGCTGAGACCAAGCCTTCATGGGTTTAGGAGG
The DNA here is from genome assembly GCF_019279795.1 of Protopterus annectens. Classification (NCBI taxonomy): domain Eukaryota; kingdom Metazoa; phylum Chordata; order Ceratodontiformes; family Protopteridae; genus Protopterus; species Protopterus annectens. The sequence goes on along the minus strand of NC_056732.1, from coordinate 625,538,484 downwards.
TTTTGGCAATGCCTTTTTATAGCCTCAGCACAAAAGATTTTACTGTGGGTTGGTGTAGAAAATGGTGATTATGTTGTGTGTGCTGCCCATAGTCCATGTTTTTTTTTTTTAGAGTATGGCTTCCAAGTTCCATTATTTGTGAACATAAGGCAGTTACAACACAGCCTAAGGGTAGCAAGTGCTATGAGGTTAGCAACAGAAGGGAAGCAAGCAGGCTGACTTTCCATCTTGGTCCAGAGATTGTCAGACTTAATTAGGATTACAATGTAGTTATTGAGATAGTTAATGGGCTATACTGGGGAGGAATGTAGCTATGCACAGTTTCTTATGAAGGGTTTACACTGACCTATTATATGAACTAAATGAAGTAAATTGAATTTAGCTAGTAGGAGTACACTGCCTGTTGTTTTAGGAACTAATGAGGCAAATTAAGTTTGGTTAATTGGGGTACACTGCCTGACTAAATAAAGTAAATGAAATAATCTTGGCTAAGTTGCCACTGGGACAATGGACAGTGCAGAGTTGCAAAGGTACTGTTGAATATTAGATATGTGGAGCAAATACAGGCTGCTTTGGGCTGTAGCTTGCCTGAAAGTGCGCGGAGGATACATGGTGATACCTAGTGGGCCTCAATGTATGAAGATGAGTATCTAGCTGCACTGCTATGCATCATTAGTCACGCTAACAAGATTATGGAGAAGTAGGTGGTATTATGACAGGTAGGGATCAAGATGTCTGTGCCTATTCAGTGCACATTACAGCCCCACTGCAACAATAGTAGAGCTGTGCAAATGCGGGCAACTTCTAGCAGCAATTGCACAAGTTGCAAAAATCAAACAAAAACACTGGCCAACAGCGAGCAACACTCGTCAATATTCTACAACAATCTGAAGCTTCAGGATGGCTTGGTTCCCTCTGTACTCTAGAGCAAACCAGAAACACTTCTTACTTAGATTATTAAAAGCATAAAAAGTGTACAGTTAACAAAGTAAACTCAGTAGAAAAAGAGAAAAATACTTATCCCTGATATTGCATGACTGGTGTTTTAGTCAACCTGATAGAACTGGGCAAGTGTCAGTCGAATAAGCCACATTCCAGACCCTAAAAGTTCAGGGTGAAGCAGCTCGTAGCAAATTAACATTACATTATTTATAGCAACATTGACAAAAGCTGAAATCATTCAAACAAGCACACTGGCCAATAGCAAGCAAAAGTCTTCAAGATTCTACAATTTCAATACTCAGAGTTCCTTCATTAGATTTTTTTATTTCAAGCCCATGGTTTCTTCAATTACAAATCCCTCATTTATTTATATACATATATTTATCTATATCTATCCTATCTATCTATTGATTGACAGAGGAAATGATGTTGAAATGCCAAGAAGTATTCTACTCATCAAAATTGGAAGAGTTTGAATGGATTGAACATTGCATGCATTCGGGCAACATAAGTATGGGTTTGGGAAACTAATGACTGAATATTTTGAATGTTTCAGAATTAAGGGGTAGCAGTGTTTCTGTGAGTGTAGGTAGGTTAGGGGTAGAGTAAGGGTTGAGTGAGGGGATACATTTAGTGTTGTATGTGCTGTTGCACGTCTATTTGTGTGTGCGCAAGTGTCTTGTGTATTGACAGTGTTACAAAAGCACTTTTTCAAAAGTAAGGTACAAGGCTATGGTTAGTGCCAGGGGCAGTCATAAGATTAACAGGCATTAATAACGTGGGCACTTTACCTTGAAAAAATCCCTTCCTGTAGCAGTGCCTCTATTCAGACAAATTGTGTCTGAATGGTAGAGATTTGGTGATGAGGTCTCAAAAGGAAAACTGTGTTTCCTTTTATGATATTTGTTTTTTTTCAATGTCATTTTTTGATTTATGTTGATTTTGAAATGCTGGTATCAATCACTTGAGTGTTGATAATTTTACATTTTGATATATCAATATATATATATATATATATATATATATATATATATATATATATATGGTTTACCTTGAAAAACACGAACATGTCAAATGTTTAGAATAGCGAGGAATAACGTCACGGGATGTAACGTCGGCTATTCTGATTGTCGGCAGTTGACACATCGAAATCTGATGCCACCCAACCAAATACTGGACCAGCGCCCTCCCTTGGGACCCATAGGTTGTTTCTGAGTCCAGAGCGGTAGGGAATTCTGGTGCATTTAGGTGCTGGATTTGGTATGCAATCTATTCGATACTATGTGTTTGTGGGGTTGTACGTCACTGTTGTGAGTGTGTCTTTATTAGTTTTTGTATATTCATTGTTCGCACATACATCGTGCGACTATTTATAAGTAAACCTATATTTATATATATATATATATATATATATATATATACACACACACACACACACACACACACACACACACACACACACACACACGCGCACACACACACACACACACACACACACACACACACACACACACACACACACACACACACATACACACACACACACGCACACACACACACACACACACACACAGTGGGTGTGTTGGCGACGAACATGCACAGGATTTGGAATAGCTGGGATCATGCAAGTAAGAGGTAACTATACAAAATGCCTTTCACAGATTAATTAACAATACCAAAAAGTTTATAGAGAACTACTGACATTTAATAACTTTAAACGGACACCTTAAGCAAAATATTTTGCCTCATGGCTTGAGAATGTATGTTGTGCTAGTGTTGGGATTGAAGATGTGATATTTATAAGTAAGTGGAGAGCAGTACAAAATGTCGCCTCTCTTATGTTTATTTGTTAATACAGTACTATCAGCTTTGCATGATGAAATTAAAAAGCTGATATGACTACTGCATTCAATCAGGAATAGGGGTTTAAAATTTTTGCTATGATGATTTGTAAAAAAGATTGAGGAAGGGGGAAAGAATTGTAATTTAGAAAAATTAAGAAATATAAAAGAGATTAAGGAGACTATGAAAAATGTGGCATTTATCTGGAAAAAACAGAAAAGGAACATTCATTTTTCTAAAATAGGTTCATCTCAGCCATGTTGGGTTAAGGCCAAAGGTAAAACAAAACATCAGTCTGGTAATGTTTTGAGATACCAAGATTCAGCTACAGAAAAATCTTTTAATGTGGATACTAAACGTGAGGCATGTGATATTCCCCATTTTAACCAACACATGAATGTTCCAGCAATATAAACTTGCAAACCTCGGGTCAGAGACACAAGCATGCAGACAGAAAGCACTTGCATAAAAGACAAAATGTGCAAAATAATGAAGGACATGCTGTGAATAGTTTTGTTTGTCATGGTTTAATAGTTAATTTGACTGATGTTTTAATACAAGATCAAGTTTCATTAGTAAATAAAGGTTTAAGTTTTTTCACCACTTTTTTGTTTCACATTTACAGACTGTTAGTGATGTTTAGAAGTTTAGTAGAATATTAAATCTGAAATATTGACATGCTGCTCATCCTAGCATTGATGAAAAAAGTATTTTCCATAATTTTCTTTTGAGAAACTGAATTTTAATCTCCTGTATCATCAGGCCATACTAAGTTTAGATAAAGCAGTTTTAAACAAATTGAATTAGAAATAAAATTAAGTATTTAAAATTATGCATGTAGATTGTATAGACAGGAAAGACAGGCATTGAATAAACTTACTAACAATAACACAATAGGTTTAACTAAGATGGATAATGGGGAAGATATTGTAGTTCAGTCACGGCATGATTATGAAATAAAGACAGAATGGCAGTTGTCTGATCAAAAGTTTGGACACAGGTTATAGATCTGATACGTTTTTTTCTGAAAAAAAAAAAACAGGAGTTCCTTTCCAAACACTGGAAAGAGGTATTAATGAATTTCAGTTTTTTCGGCACTTAATGGTGGATACCCGAAAGCATCAGTTATTTTACTGACAACCAAATATCCAGAGAAGATCTAGCCCTCCACTAGGCAGACTTATAGTCCATGGCATGGGGTCAGTCACAGAACATCTCTCTGCTTTCCTGAAGCAATATTTAAAGCCTTTGTTTCCTTTGTTGGAACACAGGCTGAAAGTTACCACTGATTTTCTAAATGATACTGAAAGAACAGAGAGCTCACCATCCTTGTACTGTACATTAAACATTCATTCTTTGTACACAACTATCACCTATCAAGGAGGTTTGAGAGCAGTCAGTTATTTTTTTAGAAAAAGCAGATTTATATGCAGGAGAATTTAATGACTTTATTTGTATATTAGAATATGTATGTACTTACCAAGAATGTTTTTATTATGGTTAGAAATATTATTTACAAATGAGTGAACAGCTATGGGTGTGTCCTTTGCCCCCATATATGTTGAAATGTAAAGGGGTATATGGAATGGGTCCATGTTTGGCTACTGAATCCTAAAAATTTTGAACCCCAAAATAATGAACATAAAAAAGCAAAAAGAACATTTATCAAACAATGGTAGCTTTGAAAAAAAATACATTGAATGGCCATAGTTGACCAACAACCAGGAATTAACACGATGCATAAGGTAAGTGATGGGAAACCTTTTAAATTTGTCCTATTCCTCACTGTAGTGCAATCTTGAAGTTGGTATATATAACTGGTGGGGTGTGGGGGTTACAGCCCCCCACCTTGGTTGGTTGTGTGTGTGATGTTGGCCGACTATGGCCGTTTGATGTTTTTTTTTTTATGTTGCAGTTGCTCGATAAATGTCCCTTTTGCTGTTTTACAATAGTTGTTTTGCAGTTTGAGGTTTCTAGTATTCAGTAGCCAAACATCGACCTATATGGAATTTAGTTACATTTTAGATTATATGTGTAATCCTTACTTAGGCAAAACGAGTGACTGGAAACTCTACCTGAATGGCTGTTGGCTAGTTTGATCAGATAGGAAAAGGGAACTTGAGATGACTGATATCTTTAATAACAATTAGTATGAAATTAGATTTATAACAGCAATTTACATGGACTTGCATAAAATTAAGTTTCTGAATGTTAGCATTGCAGTCAATGATTTGCAGATATTTTAGTTAAAAAATCATGAGTTTTCCAAGATATGTAATAGATAGTCTTCTGAACTCCTAGTTTAATAGGTTGAGAAAGATCTGTAAAGAAGAACATTCTGTGATATAGGCAGATGGATTTAGTAACCATGTGAGAAATACACAGTATTCCTCAAAAACTATCCAGCAAACAAGGGAAGAGGTATATAATCTGGCAAGAACCTCATGTGGGTCAGGGAGGAGTAGGTAGTAGTACATTTGCTGCAACACATGGAACCCAAAGCAGAAGCATTAAAAAGAGATTTTTTTCATGAGTTGGTGATGGATAGATGTAAGATGAGTTATAGATGGGGTAAAAATCTGGGGGCATATTTTACACAGTTTGAAAAGGGTGGAATACTTTTGTTTAAAAAAATAACTGTAAAAAGAACGGTAGCACTTCATGTGGGAAATGTTCACATTGCCAATTTGTATACGAGACTAACAGTTTTATATCAGCCAATGCAAGTAAGACTTTTTAATATCAGAAACGAGATTTCTTGCACTACTGAGTGGATGGTTTATCTGGCTATATGCTCGTATCCACCTATCACTTTCCTTCCCTATAATGCCCTCACCTCCTCTGTATAACTCCATGGACTACTGATAAGGTACTGCTACTACAATGTCCCTTTGATTTAACTAACTGCAACACCACTATCTGATCAAACTAATATTGTTGCTATTCACATCTCTCAACTCTGTGCCTCTCTTTTATCACTTAATCCCATCCCCAGTCCTCTTCACTTAATCCATCCACCTGCAATAACCACACTCCACTTGAAGATTATTATGACTATAAATTCTTACCTTGCTTAAACTAATATTTTCTTCCAGTTATCTGATTTGCAATGTTTTACTACTACTGTAAATTAATACTTACTTGACTCATAATGTTGCACTATTTTAATTAATATCTAATCCCTTATTTTTCTTGTGTACCTGTTAACTGTAACTTCATTTTGTTGATCTAAGTGGCAGTGCATACACACACACACACACACACACACACACACACATATATATATATATCTATAGCTAGCTATAGGTTCATAGGTAGGTATATATATATATATACATATATATATATATATATATATAGCTATAGCTAGCTATAGGTTCATAGGTAGGTACTAGGCTATCTGCCCGAGGGCATTTATAAGCCTAGCCAGAGTGTGTCGGCTTTCGCCGCTCCATTGATTAATTAAATGATCCTCTGTCAAGCAAAGCCAATGAAGTGATCCCAGGGGTGTATTTTCTGTTACCCATCCACTCGTCAAGGTTTCTCTTGAAGAGTGTTAGTCAGGGACCCTGCCTGATGTAATTTGGAATTTTGTTCCAAAGCATGGGGAGTATCTGTGATAGGAATCTATCCCTCCAGCATGTTCTATTTATTGTTGTGGCGAGGTTTAGCTCACTAGAGCCCGTGGCTCGCAGTGACTTGGATCTCTATAGGTGGAGCATGTCCATCAATTCTGAGTTGGACATGGCTTTGTAAGTCAGGCAGAGATCACCTCTGAGTAAGCCACTGAGTACAGCCAGAGTTTTTTCAATCGGGCTGCATAGGACATATGTTTGAGACCAGTAAACCTCTTGGTGAGGTACTTTTGTGGTCTTTCCAGCTGTTGGAAGTGTCTTGTGAGGTACATCCCAAATGGGGCATTGTACTCTATGATGGGTCTAATGTGTGATGAGTAGAGGGGCACTATAACCTCTTTATTTCTAGATGCGAACCCTTTAGTAATCAGATGGGCCACATAGAAGGATTTCCTAACTACTTTGGCAATATGATTGTCAAAGGAGAGATTACTATCTACCTGGGTCCCCAGATCTCTTATTACCTCTTCTGTATTAAGGGGGCTGCCACCTATGTGGTAATTTGTGGTTGTTCTGTTTTTCCTAAACGGGATGACTATGCATTTTTTGGCATTCAGCTTGAGGCCATGACTTTGACACCAGGTGTCCGTCTCAGTAAGGCCCTTTTGGAGGATGTCCGTGTCAGCTTGACAGTCAATTATGGCTCCCAGTTTGCAGTCATCGACAAACTTGGTTAGCCATAGTCCTCCTGTGTTTGCCTGTACTTCTCAGAAGTATATGCTGAACAGTAGGGGTCTCAGGACTGAGCCTTGTGGGACACCACTCGTGACTGGTTTAGAGTCGGACCCGGAGCCCACTGTTCTTACCGTGTGAGTTCTGTCTGTAAGCCAGTTAGCAACCCATTTCGTGATGTAGGGGTTTATGTTCAGGTTGGTGAGTTTTTCTGTAATACCAGAGTAGGGAATGGTGTCAAAAGCCTTGGCGAGGTCAAGGTAGGCTGTGTGAACCACGTTTCCCTCATCTATGGCCTTGGTGACTGTCTCGAAGAAGTCAACCAGATTTAGTAGACATGATCTGCCCTTAACAAAGTCGAACTGGGTCGGGTCAAGTGTTTGGAGGTTCCCAATATCTTTGTTAATGAGTTCCATGATGATGCTCTCCATAGCCTTGCAGACCAGGCTAGTCTTACACTTAATCTATTTGTCTCTGGCTGGAAGTCCTTGTACCCTCCTTCCTATCTCTCCCAAATCTTCTTCACCTAGTCATTTTTTGCTTTTCTGCATGTGTCTGAACCACCATATTGTGATCTCTTTGACCTTCTCTGCAATTGGAGCTACTTTGGTTTCTGTTCTGATATCATCATTTTGGTCACCTGTATCACAGTGTGAATCTCAGGCACATCATCTCTGCCACTTCTAGCTTTTTTAACTACTCTTTCTTCACTGATCATGTTTGTGTACATAGAGAATTATTAATTAAACCACTATTTTATATACCTTACTTTTCAACTTTTTTGGCATTTTTTCTGTCACTCACTACCTCTAACTCTTTATACCAGTTAGTGGCATCTTAAATGACAGATGAAATTAAACTTATAACACTCCTTACAATTTAAGTTAAGATCAGGCCACTAACAATGTAGCATCATTCATTCATCCACAACCCCTTTTCCCAGTTTTGCACAAGTGGTCAGAGTGCCATCTCAAGGGCAATCATCTACAGCCAATTTTCAAACTGCCCTATACTTATAATAATACAGAATGTTGTGTGGCTGGAATAATGAATTACACTTGTATTAATATAAATATAAATGCTCATAATTAATTTTTTTAGTGGGGCTCTAATAATGAATTGTCATGTCATACATCCAGGTAAGACTGCATGTATGACTCGTGGAAAATATAAGTTAAAAAGAAGACATATCCTGTATGTTGGTGGAGGGTCCATTAAATTACAATGCCCAGAAGTGTGGAAAATTATTCTACTTAAGTGAAAGACTGCATGTTGAATTGACAACGCATCAATTTATTGCACTGTTGGGGTGTGGTTGTGAGTTTTTAGCAAAAATAAATATGAAAAACACACCTCCCAAATATGCAGAGGAACAGTTGTATTTTTAAAGCTCAGGAGAAGCCCCCCAAAAATTGCTGCAGTAAATTTCTGGGCAAGTTTGGAAAAGCACTCCAAAAACCTGATATTGAAAATCTTTGTGCTGGGGATGGTGATGAGACATTCAAATAATAATGTTTCCCAGCAATCCCATTAAAAATGACACATGTAGCAAATTAATTTCAATGGTTCATTTGTGCTTAAAGTTAGCCATTTACATGTAATCGTGTAAAAACTGCACTCAATTCAACAGAAACGGAGGCATGTATAGTTAATGGACACAAAAAGTATCCAGCTATGACTGATTATATAAAATCAATAAATTATCATAAATATATACCAAGAACTATCCCCGGCTAATTAATGAATATTTCTAGTACTGCATGTAATCTAGCATGCTTTTTGTTGCACTCAGAAGCAAAACTTCTTTAGAAAATATAAATATAAGGAACTCATATTGGGACACATTCTGGCCCACAAGACCCTAAATAAATGGTGTGAAATCATTAATAAAATATAAGCACTGGAACAATGACAACACAGTCTCAGTTCTAGTAATGATTTAATTCTACTAAATGTAATTATTTATAAGGTGTAGTGACAGAGCTGCATGTAACAGCTGTATTTTAAGGAAACCATTTGAAATGTTGGGACTTGCTAGAGTGAGTCTCGAAACACACAGAATGAATGGCTAAAAAAACACTTGCATACACTAAGTCTGAGATGGCCATTTCTCAGAATATTCCCTTTTCTCCAAGGTGTGATGATCTCCAAGGTAGTATAAAGACATTTGGGGGTTGAAGGGGGCTTGCTTCCCTGCAGAAAATAATTTTTAAAAAGGAGAAGAGCGATTTTCAAGATTCACTTTTCTCCTGGACATTTGATCCTTTTTTTTTCTCTCTGTCTGTCGGTACTTCGCATTTTGAGTGCCAACATTTCAATAGGTAAACATATTTTAAATATGAGACTGAAACTGATACAGTAGGAAATATTATTAGCATGCAACAAAAGTGGTGCAAAATGATATTCTACTCTGAACAGAGACTTAGAAAAGTGGAGACATAATACATCCAAACTAAGTGCCAGCTGGGTCCATGGTACTGAGACATAAAAGCTATAACTAGGACCCATGTGCCTTAGGTTTGATTAGTGGCCTGAGGACTGGAGGAGCTAGCTGAGGAAAGGAGAGAAGTCATGAAGTAAGGTGCTCTGTCCTCTCTGGGAAGGTGGTTGGAAGTACATGCCCAGCATACAAACTCTTCTACAGACTGAAGACCAGATAAACGTACTTGCCTACAACGAGGCAGAGATTTCTGAGAGGTTGAAACCCTCATAATGGTGGGTAGCACACTCTTGCAAAGCTCTTTTGTATGTCCACCTCTTAGCTGATGAGTAACAGAGACAGATCATGATCAAATGGGGCCCTATGCAGGGTAATGGATCAGGACCCTCACTCCACAGGCATTCCAGTATCCCATTCCATGGCTGTTTCTCCCTAGTTACCATGAACACTGTTTAAACCTGTCAGTGGACATACTATTTTCTTCTTTACTTCTACAAGGATTACAGATATTTGGATTTAGTTTAAAACTTTTATTTAAGATTTTTTAGCGCAAACACTGATGGCTATTTGCTAAACAAAACAAAACAGACTCACAGTGAAAACAGGGAACTTCTACAGCTGAATTTCACTCCAGTTGCAAAGGCACAAAAGGAAAAATACCTTCAGTTAAAACCTATGTAAGGCAGTTTCCAAGAATCAAATTCAAGTTAAAGAGATATCATATTTTCCCTCCACCTCTGCATCAGTGTGTTCTGTGCTGTAGTGTTGAATCTGCTGGAGGGACACCCCCACCCACAGCCACAGGCCTTCTACTGCTTAAGGTGAAGCCAAATTAACACTTTAGCATATTTTAATCTAGCAGTATAAAATGCCCCTAGAAAAAGCAAATAAAGCCCATAACAATAAAATTAAATGCTGCAACTCACCTCAAGTAGTTAAGAGTTCAAAGGCCTTGTCTTTGTATCCATAAATATTTTACCTCATTTACTGTTTTTGGTGGAAACCATCAGGGGCTAACTGCTTTTCACTAAAGTACCAGATTGGCCTTCCTGTCATCTCAGTTGTTCTCCAGCAACTTTTACATTTGTAACTACAAATTCAAAATCACTTTTCTACTCCAAGACCCAAGTGAAATCAACTCCATAGTGCAAAAACACTCCATCCAGCTGCTTCACTCTACAGTAATGTACAGTAAGGTACATTGCATCTTTTTTTATGGATACCTTAACAAAAACTGGCTATTTCATTCTGGTTTAACCTTGTACTTGAAACAATTACAATAATAAACAACTGAAATTCGATGAGTTAAAATAAAATATAATAACCACGGCAAAAGTTTCAGTCCCTACCTACTTTTCTTTTATTAATTTCAAGCCAAACTCACTGCAGTACTGCCTCTTGCAGTTAGATTACGTGTATCTTAATAATAATCTAGCAGTTGTGTTACTTCCTTTGAAGTTATCAGAACTTGTCTTACCTCCTGTCTCTCTCTAGTTTTACAGATTGTCTTTCTGGTCCTTACTCCACCGCTGGCCATCCCACTCCATTCAGCCATCTTTAATGTCGGGATCCACTCCATTCTACTATCCTATCTTCAATTCACACCCTTCTCACTATATCTAAACTTATACCTCTGTTAACGCTACCTCCTCTATCCATACTCCTATCCTGTGCCTAACTGCACAATCCAAAAGAGTGTAGTCACCTCATCAGCAGAAGGAGCACATCAATGTCAAAGAGATGAGAGCCCTTCTGCTTGCTCATCAGGCATTTCAGTCTCACCTTTCTCGAGCGCCTCTCAAGGTATTCACAGACAATACCACAGTGATGTGGTATATCAACAAGTAGGGAGGATGAGATCTTATCTTTGATTCTTGGTATCTTGCTGTCAAGTGTCAAGTGACTCTTAAGGCAGTTTATATCCCTTCTGGTCAGAACTTGTGGCAGGTACTTTGAGCAGGTCCTTAATTCAGTCCCATGAATGTTTGATTCACAGGGATGTGTTTCTGGGCATTATCTACCAGTGGGGTACTCCTCAAGTGGATCTTTTCCCCTCCCCTCTGAACAGACAACTTCCTCTGTTTTGTGCCAGAGTCCCAGGTCCTCTGGTATGGAAGGTGGACAGCCTCTCATTTTCTTGGAAGTTGATCTTTCTTTATGCATTCCTTCCCCTTCCTCTCGTTCTGAGAGTCCTGTTCAAGATTCAACAGGATGCTCCCAAAATCTTGTTGGTGACTCCCTTTTGGCTGCAACAGCACTGGTTTCCTTTACTTCTGCATCTAGTCAGGGGCAATCACAAGTTACCTCACAGGGTGGATCTACTCACACAAGACAAGGGACCTCCCTTCCATCCTCACCTGTCCATGCTTCAGCTGGTACTGTGGGTGATAGGGTTTTGATCCCACATAGACACCTTTTTTCTGAGGACATGCTGCAAGTCCTGCAACAGGCCAGGAAGCTTACAACTAGGAAATCCTACATATCCAAATGGAAGAGGTTTTCTTTTTGGTGTCTCTGTCATAACCTGGACCCACTTACTGTGGATGTTCCTTTGGTTATCTCTTATTTGTGTGAGTTGCTCAATGCTGATTTGGTCTATTTTTCTATTAAGGCTGTCCTATCAGCTGTTTTGCTTGTCTGCCTTTTCCCCCTCGTTTTGCTGCTAGATTTGAGGTGAAACAATTTCTTAAAGGCGTCCTTAATATTAGGCCTCCCTGGAATCCTGTTCAACCTCCCTAGGATCTTAATTTTGTTTTGATGAAGTTGACTCAAGTTCCTTTTTAGCCTGCTGCTTCAGCATCCTTGCAACATTGTTCTTGGAAGACTGTTCTATTGTTAGTGCTTACTTTTGCCAGATATGGATATGATCAAAATCTTGTCAATTATTTGTTTCTTGTCATCCTAGATCATTGGGGCTTGCTGTATCCAGGCAAACTATTTTTTCTTGGATTTCTGAAGCCATTTCCTTTTGTTACACTTTTCATGGCAAGAGCCTTCCTTTTTCAATTAAGACACATTCTACTAGAGCTGTAGCTTCTTCTGGTGCTTTTTTCAAAGGCTTAGATACTAATTCTATTCCTGAAGCAGCTACATGGACTTCTGTGGATACCTTTACCAAGCACTACAAGTTGGATGCTATCTCTAGAGCTAGGGCTAGTTTTGCTAGTTCAGTTTTCATATTTTTTTTAGGGAACTCATTTGCCTTTTCCTCCTCCCAAGTTTCCTCTTGAGCTTTGGCACTCTCTCATATCATTAAGAATACTGCAGCAGTGAATGTAAGGACATAGTACAGTTCTGGTAACTTTTCTGACACTTCCTGCTTAAAACCCAAAAAGCCAGAAGGATCGAGAGGCCCCACTTTCATGGTCTGTATTCATAGTGAAAATCAAGATCAAGCGAGCTTTTGCCCTTCTGTTCCATGGGAGGTTTCTGTCTAACCTGAGCTCACCTTAGGATACTTGCATTAGTCTTTGATAGGTGTACCACCCCAGTAAACTCCCCACCTGACACTGTCCCTGGAGCAGGTTGTGCTCAGACGCTTGGAGCCAGAAGCGACAGCCCCTGTGCGGCTCGCCCCCCACCTTACCGGGTAAGTGAAAAAACAATAGTATTGGTAGTAGATTTCCTTACCTTCACTGCAGTATTTGCTCCCTCCCTCCATCCCCTAGTTCTTTCCCTTCCTGGATGTACACGTTACCTCTTGGGTTCTTTGGACTGGTGTTCCTCCTGGGGCAATCATTTCTATTTTTGGTGAGCCTAAACGTCACCTTTATGCCCTACTTTACGTAGGGAGCATATGGTGATGTTCAGCATTCCTTTTAAATTCAGAAGTCTTTGGAAGACTAGCCGGACATCAGGCTTCCGCAGCAGGGAATCCTATATCATTATGAATACTGCAGCAGTGAAGGCAAGGACATCTACCGTTATGGTGCGATTTTACACAAATGTACTTTTTATGTTTTTCTCATTCCAACATTTTTTTTCACTCCAGTGTTTTGTGGTGCTACATGATACTTTGTGCTTTAAAATATCTGCAACTGATTTTTGATAGATTGTGATTGCGGAGCTTTTCTCCCCAGGCCTCCACTGAAAATAGGCAATTTTTTGGGCCAGTCGGACTTTCCTGGTAAACAAATGTCAACAAAACAAATAAATAAATAAATGAGCAACAGTAAACATCTCTGCCCTTGAAATTCACATCCACTGAAACTGCATTGAAACACACATTGACTGAAAATGCATCTGGCCAGTGGCAGATTAAGTGTAACTTGCCCTTGGGCTGCTTTCAAACTATGGGCCCAACCAGCACACATTTTTAGGACCATGTATAAATGCACGTGTTCTTTGAATCACCTTCCTGATTGTATTAAATTTTATTCCTTGTTTGTTAATTTGTTAGAGTGTGTTTTAAAATTTGTAGTTTTGAACATTTTTTTCCAGTAAGTAGTGAAACAAAATGTGTGAACTAATATTGACAAAACTACCCATTTCAGAATATTTCAACCATAAAAGACCATTCAAACTGCATCATTATAGTCCACAAGTATCAGATAATTTGTATAATCTCTGCAGAAGTAAAAGTCATCTCAATAATTCCACCTTAAAGAGAACGATTACTAATACAGAAGTTGCTGCTGGCAAACAACTTCAAATTTCAGTTCTTCATCTAGTAATATGGTGCCTACTGCCTTGAAGAATAAATGTATCTATATATTAACCAACAAAGTAGCACTGAGTAAAGAGCCTTCCACCGATGTACAAAATCCAATAGTCCAAGAACAGAAGAGGCTCAACACGACCAATAAAAAATAAAATACTTTAATGCTGCAGCAAGTAAGTGCTTTCACATTTCAAGAATGCTTCATCAGACTTGAATAACTGCCATAAAATCAAACTGTTTAAATACTATTCAAAAATGCAACCAACCAATCACAAACATAAATCAATTAATATTGTCTTAATCATTCATTAAAAGGCACTTCATAAAACATCCCTATAAAATTAATACAGCATATATAAATATATCATATAAAATATATTAAATATATTAAAATATTTAAATATATTTCAAATCACACATGCATCTTCTATATTGAATTGAAATTTAATGTACATATGGACGTGCTGCCAAGAAAGGCTTAAGTGTCACACGTTCATTCATGTGATTGGTTGATTGCATTTTTGAATAGTATTTAAACAGTTTGATTTTATGGCAGTTACTCAAGTCTGATGAAGCGTTCTTGAAATGTGAAAGCGCTTACTTACTGCAGCATTAAAGTATTTTATTTTTTATTGGTCGTGTTGAGCCTCTTCTGTTCTTGGACTAATAAATTTATCTATGTTACATTAAAAAAATGGTGTGCTGGTGATATCACTGTAACATTTTCTGAACTAGATCAGCTATGCAATAAGCAATGGCTGGCAAACAATAACTGTGTCCCTAGCCTCTAAGTATATTTCACTAGTATTGGCCACATGTGTACAGTGGTTGCAATAATTACATTTATATGTACCAAATTCTTTAATGTTGTCCTTAGGTTTGCTCCCTCCTTTTTCCAGGCTAGGGACACAGTTATTAAATCGAATGGGTATTTTAATTGTGGTAGTTTATTTAATGAAATGTACCTCGTGTATGAGTTTTTATATTGGGAAGACAGAGAAGACCTTCAGGAAGAGAGTGTATGAACACCTTTATGATTTGAGTCATGGTAAAGAATCAAATGCACTTTTTAGGCATTCCATATAATGTCCTAATATTAAGTTTATTTTTCTTGTAATAGAGCAAGTTGCACAAAACCCCAGGGGTGGCCACTGGAAGGCTTTATTGAAATACTGAGAGCTGTTCTGGCAAATTAAACTGGATGCAGGTAGGGGCCCAGGGTTAAGTGACAACATTAGTACATCCAGTGTGTTGAAACTGAGGGCTGCAAAATTATAAACTATCCCCATGTTTTATAAAGATTTAATTTTATTAAATTTTATTATTTTCTAGGTGTCAGTTTTCTTATGATTACACCTTACTTTTGTTCAAAATGTAAAATACACTTTAATCTGTCTTAATTAATTTAATTTTATTAAATATTTTGGATAGATAGAATGGTTATTATGTAAATTACTCACCTGTTTTGTGATGTGTCAATGAATGATTGGTTATTAGGTGCTTAACTGTGGATTGTCACTAAAATTTTGTTCTGATGAAGTTTGGCATTAAACCTGATGAAAGTGCTTAACCTTAAAATAATTTGAACCATTTTCCTTTGACATGTGTTTTGATGTTTTATTGAATGCAAAGGGTAAAAAGCCATTCAGACAAACCATTGCACTTCTAAAGTAATTTTAAGATCTGTGTTCTTAAAGTAAAGAGATTTTAAGCTCAGTGTTTCTAAAGTATAGCCCATGCATGTCAACAGCTAATGGGGTTTGGCTTTATTGGCTTGAATGTACTCATAACAATTTATAAGTAAAAAAAAAGCATAGGCATTCAGAAGCCATTTAGCTGAAACATTGGTATGTCCTTTAGGGGGTATTTGCATATATCCCATGGGTCTCCACTACAGGAGGTTTAAAGAATTGCACAGTGAAGATTCTAGCTTGGGTAGGTATTTCTTGCAGTTTTTAATGAGTAGTTTGTCTGTGTAACCTTTTTATCCTTTGGTTTAAATATAATAGGATTCTTATGGACTGTAAAAAAAAAATAAAGTAGAATGTCACTGCAAGAGAATAAGATCAGACCAGAGAGGAGCTGACATGAGGAATAATTCAAGCTAGGGATATATTTGTCAGTACAAGGTCTAGAAGATTAGAACTTCTGGTGGGAAAGTGGTGGACTATTTGGTTTACGGCTCTAGCATTTGCAATACTGAAAAATCTTTGATCAAATTTCATTTTGGCAGTCTATGTTAACTAGTTGGTGGAGAGGTATTCAAAATTTCCCATTCAAAGAGTATTAGGATTAAGGTTTAGCTTTTCAGTCTGACTTGAGTACACATATTGCTCTGATGTGATCACAGATTGGGATTTGTAATCAGTAATGGTGTGACAGCTGGTTTTACTGAGTATCACTAAGCCTTTAGTAAAGTTCCCAGATGCTATTATGCAGATAATAGGGTTACAAATACACATTGTTATTGTTCTACTCCTAGTAGGCTTGAATGTGTGCTAGACAAAGAATCCAAGAAATTAGGGCGTGATCTCACTCTCCTGGATCTAAGTTTCAATTACTAAGCAAATATGAATGTCTTTAATGGTAAGGCCTCATACAGTATGATACTTTATTATGTTTCCACCATTAAGCAGCACTTCCTTAATAATACTTGAGGTGAAATTTGTGGGTCTGTATTACAAGATCAAAACACAAAAAGAGCAAACGCTCTTTAATCGAACACTAATCCTCAAAACCACAAAATATCGAATGCACGGAACAGCGATTTTTTTTCCCAGGTAAAAAAATCGCTGGGCCGTTGTCAGGACTTTGCCTTTCCCTCCACTGTGGTGTGATCTCAGAGTTGGTATATTTAACTAGGGGGTGTGGGGGGCACAACCCCCCCACATTGTGGGGTGTGGGGGTCAAACCCCCCCCACTTTATTTTGTCTCTGGATTTTTTTTAAGGGGCAGCGATTTTTTTCCCTGGGGAAAAAAAATCACTGTTCCATGCTTTTGATATTTTCTGGTTTCGAGCATTAGTGTTTGCTAAAGAGCATTCTCTCTTTTTGTGTTTTGATCTTGTAATACAGACCCAGATTTTCTACTTACATTTGCAGGTTCATAGTTACAGTATGTACTAGACTAATAACCACTAAGACCTTTCTAAGCCTAGCAATGCAATTATATTCAATTGTGTCCCTATGTACCATGGACATTTATTAGAAGGGGGTTGTTAGGACATTTGTAGAGGTTGTGTGTGTGGGCGGTATGTTAGTTTGGGCATTACTATATGTCTCTGTCTATCAGGGACATGGGGGCCAGAGCTGGGGTGTTATGCTTAAATAGGGTTAGTGATTGACTCTGCTTCACCTGAAAGGAGAGCCTGTTCCAGAGAATGGGGATCTTCTGAAACACATATCTGTCTTGCCAACATGTTTTAGTTATTCCACAAGCAACATTTACATCCTTTGATCTGGTGGTTCTGATACTGTTCATTTTGGGGATGTGCAAAAATTCCATCACAGCTGGATCCAAGGATGCCTTGTATACCAGGCATGCAGCTCCTCTCAGTAACTTGTAGGAGACAGAGTATAAAAATAGGGCTTTGAGGTGAAAGAAATAGGACAATATGTTTATACCCTGGACTCTCCTGAAAAAGAACCTTTATGGGCATTCCAACTGTTGCATTTGTTTGGTCAGATACATGCAAAATACCATTATACTTAAAGATGGGTCTGATAAGGGCCAAATAAAGTGGTACTATGACTTCCCTGGACCTGGATGCCATGCCCTTACTTATAAGTTGGGTGACATAGAATGATTTTCTTACTACCTTGGCCACATATTCTACATATGTTCCCAGATCTCTGACTACTTGGTCAATTCTTAGGGGTGTCTTATTGCTGGAGTAATTAGCCTGGGTGGCAGTTTTCCCAAAAGTCACTAAAATGCATTTTTTTGTCTTTGAGTTTTAATATGTGAGCCCTGAACTACCCCACTGGTCACCAGTCCCTTTGTGGAGTTGGTATCACCAATCCTAACTTTCTGGTTCCTGTCTGTGAGCCAACTGAAAATTCAGTTAGTTATGTAGAG
This sequence comes from Protopterus annectens, assembly GCF_019279795.1. NCBI lineage: Eukaryota > Metazoa > Chordata > Ceratodontiformes > Protopteridae > Protopterus > Protopterus annectens. Next base: position 625,520,216 of record NC_056732.1, on the reverse strand, counting down.
GTTTATGCCCAGTTTGGTGAGTTTGTTACCAATACCCAAAAGGGAATGTTCTCGACTTAAAATGAATTTTCCTAAAAAAGGCACTATTAGAGTAGTAAAGACTATAGACAGTATGTGAAAATTGTGAAGTGAAAGGTGAATTCCAACCCTAGTGATGCAGGTGTGCCCATTTTATTTTAAGCAGACATACAGTGGATACCCCTGAATGACAACAATTACTAATTCATATTATTTTGTCTTTGAATTAGGCATCATTTTTGTGAGGCAGAATGCTGCTCAACACTGTGGTCTTACCCTCCTCAGAGACATGAGTGGAGAACTCAGTAGTGTACCTCTTGTATCTCCTCTTAGGTTGGAATGCCTAAGGCCATTCACTCCAAAGTGGACAATTACAGGGGCAATGCTGAAGATACGTAAGGGCCAAAGAAAATGTCCCTAATTCTAACACCTGAATGGTAGGTCATGTTAGCCATTCCTTGTCTTGTAGCAAGTGCAGTTTCTGTGCGTCTTACAATAGAATGACCAATAACTAAGACTTTACTAGGGTTTTCTGTAGATCTAGAGGATCTGAAGGGTTGAGGCTTGCAGTCACAGTGATTCATATTAGACTTAGAAGTATTTCTAGATGGCTGAAATTTGCTAGATGGCTGCAAGGTGGCCTGGCAAGAATTTTTTCTTCTCTACTTTGGCATATTTTGTAGCAGTTTACTAAAAGTAAATTATGTGGAGAAATTAGACTACTCAAGTAGAAGAATAACCAGCCAACGTAGCTGAATCCAGGAAAGTAATAGTTCCAAAGTTTAATAAAACACCATAAAAAATGTTAAAAGCATCCAAGAAAAAGACAAGCACTTTCATACCTATCTAGGTGCTTCTTCAGATCTAATAAAAGGCATGGAATGCTGCTTAAACACACACAATTTCAGGTCTACCTCTTAAGGTCACGTGTCCTAAGCAGTGGACTTAGAGGACTAGGAATAGTGGCGGATATGTTCACAATTAAGTCAGCGGAATCTTTCTCTGTACGGCTGGTCCAAGATCAGGCTGCCCAGCCATCAATGTCCTGTTTCGAAGCTGGCTGCCTCTGCTCTGTGAACGATCTCTCTTCTCCTTGGCAGGTAAAGTTTCTGGTAGGTGCATGTATAAAAAATTATCCTTGCCAAGTAAATTTTCAGTTTTTGCTAACTGAATAATATTGGGTACATTTCCACTTGCCAGAGTTACTGCTGCTGGTAAACTCTCTTCTCCCAAAGTACAAGGGGGAGGGGGAGCAAGAGGATCAGTTGCTGTAGCTTGAAAGTGTGCATTCACAGAGCTCCCACCAGCATCTGAGTTGTCAGAAACAATAGCTGTATAGTATAGTATAGTGTAGTATAGTGTATAGAAGCAGTATCCCTTTTATCGCTGGAAACAGGTCGTTTAACAGAATCAGTCTTTGGCCATGCAAATAGGTGACCATCTTGAAAATCTGCAAAATATCTTGTTAATTTCTTGCGCTTGATGTCCTGCAAGTGCTTATCAAAAGCAGCTATGTCTAGGAATAGATCATATTATATAATTAATTAATTAATGTAAAACAGCTGACTCTGTAGGTTTAAAATGTCGAATCAGCAGTCTTATATAGTTAAACCCCAGTTCAAGATTCACAGCCTGCCATTTCCTCAGCAAATCAGGATACAGATTCCCATATGTAGGAATCCTTAGAACTCTCATACCTCTTGGTATGACTTTATTAAACAAACAAGCTTCTAAGTGCAGACTTTGCCACTGCAGGCATTTAAACCTGAACAAGTTGTTTTCTGTCCTTCTGAAAATTACCATGAAACTATCAAAGCTTATATCAGTCTGCTCAGCTGCAGAGTCCATGCTCACATTCTCAGTACTGAGTAAAGTATTACCTTCTATCTGTAGCATACAATCTACTCGGCCCAGAAATACTACGGAAGTAGAGCCATTCTGGTTGTAGCCAAGTTCCAGGGATCCTCCCTCAGCCATGCTCTGTGGCCCAGATACAAAATCAAAAACAAGAAAGGCATACCAGGGCAGGAGGATGAAGACTGATTAAACACATGTCAAATAATCCAAGTAGAAGAATAACCAGTCAACACAGCGGAATCCAGTGAAGTAGCAGTTTCGAAGTTTAATAAAACAGCATAAAAATGTTAAAAAGATCCAAGAAAGACAAGCTCTTTTACACTTGTCCAGGTGTTTCTTCAGATGTAAGGAAACAGACATGGAATGCTGCTTAAATACGCACAGTTTTGGGTCTGCCTCTTAAGGTCATGTGACCTAAGCAGCGATATTAAAGGGACTTTGTCTTTTACTTGGATACTTTTAAAATGTTTATGCTGTTTTATTAATGCCCAGGCCAAACCATATTTATCGCATCAAGACCCAGAGGCTAAGAGTTCTAGGATGTCACAAGGAGACACTCTGAGAATGAGCATTACTTTCTCAAATTATATTAGTTCTGTCTGTGATATTATTAAAAAAACACTGGCACGTTCTTACACGTGATGATAGAAACCAAACTATTTTAGGTAAGATTCCTCTATTTTGTTTTAAGAACAATATTTCTTTGATGAAAATTATGTGCTATAAACCTGTTCAGAAAAAAACAAGGATGACTAATAGAATAGGAACTCATCCTTGTAGAGACTGTAATATGTGTCAGTTTACTGAAACTACTGATACATTTGAGCATCCTGAAACCCAGTAGATTTATAAATTCAATTGCTTTGCAAATTTAAAGTACTATAATCTGTTTTATTTAGCAAGCTGCATTGTTTGTAATACGTTCTATGTTGGTAAAACTAACAGAGCACTGAAAGACCGTGCATGTGAAAACATTTATGATGTGTCTAGAAATGATAAAAGAAATGCACTGTCAAAACATATTCTAGTTGCTGGAAGTACTCATAAGATTAAGTTTATTATACTACAACTTTTTAATGGCAGATTAGAGGTGGTGATGTCAGCACTAAAACAGAATGGATTGAAACTAAATGGATTTCAGAATTACAAAGTGACAGAGGGAAGGGTTTAAATGACTATGTTCCTTAAGAGGTAGACCTGAAACTGTGTGTACTTAAGCAGCATTTTATACCTGTTTTATTAGATCTGAAGAAGCACCTGAATAGGCGTGAAAGCACTTGTCTTTTTCTTGGATATTTGTACATTTTTTATGCTGTTTTATTAAACTTTGGAACTGCTACTTCACTGGATTCAGCTGTGTTGACTGGTTATTCTTTTACTTGAACTGTATGACTGGTGTTTAACCAATTTTCATTCTCCTGCCCTGGTTTGCCGTCCTTGTTAGAGATTAGACTACATTTAATGAAATACTTGTATCTCTCACATGTGCAGTCAGTATGGGAGAGTTGGTAAACTGCCTCACTATACCTTACCTTGTGTTTGCAGGCTGTAACTGTATGGCGTGGCAGAGGGTACACTTGAGTGCTAAATTTAGGGATATATCTGTAAGCAGTAGTTAACTAGCTAGCTAAATACCAAGACAATAACAGCAAATAAGAGTGAAGGAACAGCAATGGGCAAAAAAGAAAAAAAAATGCAATAAACAAATGAAAGCCAAAAAGCAAATTCTAAAGATCAATTAAAAAAAAAAAAAAAAAAAAATATATATATATATGTATATGTATATATATATATATGGGTCTACTTCTATTCACTGACATCCCATTTCACTGAAACCCATTTCGCTGACAGCCCCATTTCATAGACAAAATTAATCAGGGCAAAAACCTGGGATTTGCCCCCCTCCCCACTGTTGTGCGACTGTGGAGTTGTAATATATAGTTGGGGGGTGTGGGGGGCACAGCCCCCACATTGAGGTGTGGGGGCGAAGCCCCCCACCTTGAAAGTTTGTCTATGAAATGAGCTGTCAGCGAAATGGGTTTCAGTGAAATGGGATGTCAGTGAATAGAAGTAGACCCATATATATATATATATATATATATATATATATATATAGATATATTTTTCTAATTTTTGTAGGTTCCCTAATGAAATATTGTCACTTGAAATGAGAATTCTGGGAAAAAAAATAAAATAATGGGGGGGGGGGGGCAAAGGCCCAAAATCAAAGATGATTTTAAAATATTGCTAGTATAAACTTAGAATGTGAGAAAATAATAGGTTTTACATTGAAGTACATTTCCTGAAGGATCTTCTTCTTTCAGCTTTTCCCAGTTAGGGGTCACCATAGCAGATCACCTGTCCACTCATCATTGGCAGTGGAGTTTTACAGTGTTGAGTTGCCAGCCTGGCGCCCAACCTTCCACAGAAGACACACACACTCACACCTATGGCCAATTTAGAGTGTCCAATCCACCTACAGCATGTCTTTGGGATGTGGGAGGAAACTGGAACACCCGGAGGAAACCTACGTGACCACAGGGAGGACATGCAAACTCTGCACAGAAGGCACCCCAGTTGAGAATCGAACCTGAGAACCTCTTGCTGTGAGGCAGCAACACTAACCACTGCACCACTGTGGCCGCCTACATTTCCTGAAGGATGTGAAGTCTAAATCTCAAATGTCTGTCATTTTTTAATGACTTCAGTCCTCAATGATGTGCCAGAAAATCACACATTTTTGAGGAACAGATCAAACACGAGGCAAAAATATGGACATTCAGTGAAAACCTGGAGAGGTATGAGATATAAATAAATAATTGATCAATACTAATGTTTCATTTCATCACAGTCAGACTTCATATTTGGAGCTTTAAGTCACAAAACAATAAAAATGTGTGCATTGCCATGTTTTGTAAACACAAGCACTACAATTCAATTCTTTATGCGATAAGCTTCAGAATAAACTTAATCGACAGTTTATGTAGTGATGCAAAAATATAGCATACTCAGTACATACTGCATGGATGGACAAGGGTGTTTCAAGATTTTTCTCATGAAAGTATAATGTATATTGTAAATCAATAATTCAAGCTAGTATAAAAAGAAAGGAATGATTTGTTTGAGGTTTAAAGAGGAAAGTGGTGCTTCTCATAATGGATGTATAGTTTTGCAGTATATTGTACTGACCATAGCTAGATTATAAAGATGGAACTGAAACAAATCTTCTGACTGCTTTACTGATCCATCATTCTCTATTTTCTAAACTGCTTCTGCAGGTGAGGACTATGGTGGCAACAAGCTGAGCAAGGCCAGCCAGACTTCCCTGTCGTCAGCAGCAGTTCACAACTCCGACATGATCCCCAAGAAGTTCCATGTCTGGTATACCTCCTATGGAAAATAGCAGAAGGCATCCCCACTAGGAGATCAAGCTAGCTAACAAGACTCTTCTCGAGTCACATTAAGAATGGATCTACTTCCTCCTCTTCCTACATTGCTGAGTTCTTCATTGTGCTACTGTGCATGATCCCAGCACCACTGTAAAGGAACCTGAGTTCTCCTTCTCATGTCTGTTATCTCATCCTTGCTGTCACTACACAACATCTCATGATTATAGTTGAGAACAGGGATGTAGATCATCCAGTAATCTGACAGCTTCATTCAGTGACTGAATTATTACTTCGTAATCTCAAATCCAGTAGAAAGTCTGCAGTTGTGTCAGCATGACACCCATCTGCTGTTCAGTTTCCAGATCCCCAATAAACCCAGTCATAATAGAAATCACAGGATACTTAGCATCCACCATCAGGAGTAGCTGATACCCTCTCACCTACAGGGAACAATGCTGTCTTTTCTGAAAAAGAACAATGATTTCTGATTTTGGGGTGCTGATTTTCTTCCCAGTCACTTCACATTCAGCAAATAAAACAAAGAAGAAAAAAAGGCATTCCATTGCAGATCAAACATCACAGCCAGTTAAGGGAAGAGGAGAACACTGCCTGAAAATAACAAGCATGCAATGGTCACATACTCAGAAAGGATAATTTCCACAACTATAATATAGCTCAAATTCATTTTTTTTATAAAAATCATCAATAGGAAGGGAGAATAAGGCATATCCTTGCTATAGTTTTATTCCCACCTTTAGATTTATTTATCTAGATGCAAATAATATATATGTAACTTCTGCTCTGCAGTTGCAAGGACTAAATGGCAGAAAACAGCATATTTGGGGCCAATTGGTGTTGTAGCACCTCATACTGTACAGTAAAGAATATACAGGTGTATGCTTCATCTAGGTCCACAAAACACATTCCAACTATACAGTTGAACTCTCCTGATCTTCCAGTATCCATTCAAAAACAAAGAGTTGGGGCAGGATTCACGAAGGCTTGCACGGAGTCTAAGAGTAGTGTAAGACTCCATGCAGCCTTCGCGATCCAGGAAAAGCCCAAAGTCCGTGTAAGAGACCAGCTAAAACGTCTCTTACACAGAGTGGGCGTGGATAAGCTAATCACCTCACTTGCAGCCGAATAGCATGCAAATGAGGTTGATTAGCGATCCAGGAAGCCCAAAGCAGCCCGTGTAAGAGCCGTTTTAGCTGCAGAAATGTACTCAGTTGACAACTGAGTACGTTTCTGCAAAAAACACAATGGAGCCATGTCAGCTCCAAATAAAGGGTGCATATGTGTCAGGCAGCATGCCAATGGACAAATATGTGGCCATTGGCAAGGTACCCCGATGCAAATATGAGAAATAAATAATTTTTTTTTCGGCGATCGCCGGTGTTTAAACGCAGCGCAGCCCCGCACAAACGGGCTGCGCTATATAAAACATAAAAATGAAGGTTATAAACCCACAAATGTGGGTTTTATGCAATACATGGATTTACAATGCAGGGACCAGCAGACCAAAAACAACATGGCCACCGTTTAGTGGTTGCTAAGGGGGGAAGCTGAGTCTAAGAGATGTAACTAAGCATTAGTAGGCAATCTGATGCAAATGAGTGTTAGGATACTGAATTCCACTATCACATAGCAAATGAGCACATTCTGAGTAGTGTAAGAGTTACATAAGGGGGAGGAACAGAGTAGGAGATAGGTGACATGACAGGGGGGAATGGCAGAAAGAAATGCAGTTCATTGGAGGTCAGAGTTACATGACAGATGTCAGACACATATCATGGAAAGAGGAGTGCCACAACATAAGCATGGGAAAGTCAAGAAATGGAAGGTGTACACTGTTGCCTACAGCAAAGTTTCTTGCTGGGCGTGCATGTGCAAGTGTGAGCGCCATGAAGTGCGAGTAAGACAGTGTGTGCACGTGTAAGGCAGACTGAGCATGTGGGAGTGTGTTGGTAGATGTTTAACACTGTTTGCGCGGGTGTGCGCGTGTTTAAACCCGAATAAGCAGATTCTGAACCGTGTAAGCATGTGTGCATGCGTGTAAGCCACTGTGAGCGTGTTTCTGCTGGTATGCACGCTGCTCCCCCCTGAGGAAACAGAAAGGAAAAAGGAAGCAACAGAATTAGTAGGAAGCTAGCAGGGAATACTGCTGGAGCTAGCAGGTGAAAACAATTAGAAGCAGGCAATTAGACAGGCAGAATAGTAGCTCAGCCCAACACTTCAAACTCTGCAAACAGCAGTGCAAGATGTTTCTCTCAAGAGGCACTGCAAGACAGGAGTAAGCTATTAGAAGTGAAAACTGAAAAAGCTGAACTCAGAGCAGAAATGTTAGGGGCTGCCATAGCTGTCATAATGAGACATAGGCGACTTGCTGAGGGTGGTGACAATGCAGATGGTGCCAGACAACCCACAGTGAGGAGACGGAGAAGAGTGTACAGGCCCAGGGTCACCTACCATGGGTTACATGAGCTGGAGATAGTAGAGCTCTATAGAGTGGACAGAGACCTCCTGCAGCAAATAGTTGAGCTGTGCAGGCCACGCCTCACACACAGAACCAATAGAGGGGAACCCATCCCAGTGGAAACCAAGGTATGTGTTGGCCTAAGAATACTAGCAACAGGTACCTTCCAGAGACCAACTGGTGATATGATGGGGATATCACAGGCATCAGCCTCCAGGGTACTGCACCAGTTCCTGGATGCCATGTCAGCACATGTCGGTGATCATGTATATTTCCCCAATGCCCGTGAGGTATTGGCCAGCAATATGCGTCTCTTCCAGCAAATAGCGGAATACCCTGAGGTAGTGGGTGCAATAGACTGCACGCACATACGCATCAAAGCACCAGCCGGTGAGCGGGGTAGGGCCTACATTAACCACAAGGGCTTCCCCTCCATCAACTGCCAGGTCATGTGTGATGCCCAGGGCATAATAATGAATGTGTGTGCTGGCTGCCCTGGGAGCTACCATGATTCCCACATCTGGCATTTGACGCAACTGTACCAGACATTTGCCAATGGGGACATCCCACACGGAAACCTAGTGGGGGATGCAGGTTATGCACTGGAGTCGTGGCTGATAACACCCATCAGAAAAGCACACACACCTGAACAGGAACGCCATAATGAGGCACACGCACAAACACGTAATGTAATAGAGCATGTGTTTGGGCTACTCAAGTCACGGTTCCGGTGTCTGGACACATCTGGTGGAGCCTTGCAGTACACACCAACTACATGTACCCAAATTGTCATGGTATGTGCTATGCTACATAATATGATCTTGCGAAAACAGCTGCAGCAGGACCAGCATAGGGCTGGGCCAAACAGCCCCCCACCATTGCCAAGGCCATCACAGGCAGAGCGTGACTCGGAGGAGGAACAACCTGAGCCTGCCCCAGTAGGCAGAAGGAGGCGTGCCCAGTATGCCCTGGCCTTGGCAAAGAGGCAACGCATAGCACATACACTGGCTCAGTAGGAACCCTGGGAATGATACCCTCTCTGACTCACTCAAATAATAACAGGGATGCCTAAAATGACATGACCTGCTCACAAACATGTATAGGGAGTGTAATATGTGCATCCGACAGAGGCAGCCCTGCAGCACCACCTGAGGCATGAATGCCATGTGTTAAGTAATGTAACACCATGTACTATATGCACACCTGAGGACTGTGACTAACATCCTACCCTCACCAAGCATCATGCCACAATATGACAATGAGATGATCAAGTGCAATAATTGGCTGCAGTATTGCAGTTAGTCAAAGGGGATCCAATATGTGCCAGCCTGGGATGACATGCTGAGCATGACATGATGCTCCACCTGCTAGGACTGGCATGCACCTATCAGTGCAGGCCGTATGGATACTGGCAAAGGCTGTTGTTACCCACAGTGTGCCCTGAATAGGTAAGGCTCAAAACACAAACCTACCTCCATAGGTATCAGAAGGGATAAGAACCTAGATGTAATGCTACCCAATGCCAGAAGTCTAAACAGCAAGATGCATGCAGTCTAAACTCACCCAGTATGGAGAATGTTGATATCTGTGCTGTAACAGAAAACTGGGTCAAGGCTCACAACAGCACCCTAACACTACCAGGTTACACCTCATACTGTGCTGTACAGCCTCAAAACATGGAACAAGCTACAAAAGGAGGGTGACTAGCAATAATTGTCAAGGATAACCACACCCCCATGTTGGTACCACAACAAGAAGCAGCAGGGACTAGCCATGGTCAAGTAACAGTGGCTAAAACTGCCCCCCCAGTTTATAGCCTGCTACAGACTACTGTCCCAACACCAGGAACTGCACCTGGCCAATGTTGGAATACATGACTATATCAAGTCCTCCAAACCACATTATATTGGGTGACTGAAAATACCCAGACATAGACTGGGAGCATTATACTAGCTCCAACACTGTAGGACAAAAGTTCATAGAATCCATAAACCAAAATGCCCAGGAACAATGTACCACTCCCACAAGAGGGGTAAAAATACTGGATGTGATAATCAGCAACATGGGTACTGGATGGCAAGATGAGAAGTGTATTTCTCACTGGTAAGACCAGACCATAGAGTAATCACACTGGATATACACATCCTGACCACAGTCCCTGGCCAGAAAACCACAGTGAAAAACATGTGTAAAGCAAAATTTGCACTCCTCCAAACTGATGTGGAATCCATTAAAGGTCCTGTGCAGGTGCAAAATATGGGCCACACCTCAGAACCTGTTATATAGGCATTCCATGAACACTGCCAGGAATGCTTGGATTATGCAATCCTAAATTAAAACAAGACACAATGCCATACACGCAGGCATCTGGCATGGTGGACACCAGCCATAACCAAACCATGCAAGAGAATGAGGAAGCTACTACATGATAGAGCAAACATAAAAAAAGAAGTAATCACTGATCAGTAGTATGGCAATAAAATATGTCCAAACATACAATCCACTAAGGCCAGCTACAACAAGTTGAATCTGTGAATCTTGAGGAAATGTTACACCTGCCCCAAGTACACAGACAACCCCCAACTCCCCCCAAGAAATACAAATATATGTGAGAGATGCAACCATCTATCCAAACTGGAGGCTGAGCTCCCTCAACTCAGTACTCCCAAAACTAGACAGGAGGAGAAGGTAACCACACACACCACAAACCCAGTCCCACATAGACTGCAAACCAAAGACATAAACACAGAAAAACATTCCCGGAGGCCCGAATTACAAACACACCACACCAACAGAGGCCTCCAAAGCAGAAACCCAATCAAACAACCTCCAAACATAGCACATGCAACACATAGTACACAAAGCTGGTGTGCCAAACAGTCAAAGGCCAGAAGGAGAAACAACATGCCTGATACAGTTGTAATAGGTGACTCCATAGTGAGACACGCTGCTGTCCCGCACACCAGACTGAACAAGGGAAAGGGTACAGTAAGCTGCCTGTAGGCTGCTACAATACACCACATAACACAAGTATGCAGGTCACTCCAAAGCAAGTAGAAATATGATGCAGTCATAGTCCATGCTGGTGTGAATGACCTGAGATGTACCTCCCCAGACTACATGAAAAGAGACATAGATGAGCTCTCCAATTATGTAGTCTAGGCCGGTATGACACTGACCGTTTGCAGCATCCTACCCTCACCAAGAATGATGCCACAGTACAAACATGGAATGATCAGTTATAACAAGTGGCACAATTACTGGTGCCAAGGGGATCCAATGTCTGTCTGCTTGGGATGTCATGCTTGACAAGCCACACAGCTGTTCCAGGGATGGCTTGCACCTGTTACCCCTGGGCGTCTGGATATTGGATAAGGCTTTTGCCACCTCCATAGAGCCTTTCGTAGGCAAGGTTGAAAGGACTAACCCACCACCCTACAAAACATAAGTGGAAAGAAACATAAGGGTAATGCTGACCAATGCCAGATGTGTAAACCTCAATATGCATGCTCCTGAGGCCATCCCCAGTATGGAGAACATCGATGTCTGTGCAGTGACAGAAACCTGCTGCAAGCCTCCTGACAGCACACCAGCACTACCAGGTTATACCACATATCATGCGTTATGGCCCCAAAACCTGGAACAAAACATAAAAGGAGGGTGAGTATCCATATTCAGCACAGACACCCATACGTCCAGGTAACTGACAATGCACAAGGCATTGGAGTCCACCCATGTGCAACTAACCATAGGCAAGACTGCTGTACAGTCTGTAGCATGCTACAGACCACACTCTCACACACAGGAACCCCACCCAGCTGTCCTGAAGACACTGGACAGTATGAATGTCCCACCAAATACCAAACAAGGTACTCACAAATTACCACATAGGTGGTAAACCATTATGTATGGAAGGAGTAATCAGGGACCTAGGGACACAAGTGGACAGTAACCTGTTATGTGACACTCACATTGCCAATGTGGCTAGGAAGACTGTCTATATTGGACACCGTATCATGAAAGGATTCACATCTACGTCAACAGAGGTCATTGTGCCCCTATACTGTTCTCTTATCAGACCCATAATCTAGTACAATGCCTCATTTGGGATGTACCTTACCTGACACCTGCAGCAGTTAGAAAGACCTCAAAGGTACCTCACCAAGAGGATAAAGGGTCTCAAATATATGTAATATGCTGCCTGGCTGTAGACACCCCAGCTGAATGCAGTCACATACTGCTTACACAGAGGCACTGTATGTCTGTTGTACAAGGCCATGTCCAACACAGGAGTAATGGACATGCTCCACCCCAGAAAACTCAAAGCCATCGGAGCTGTAAGAGTGAGAGATGTCAACCTCAACACATAATGAAATAGGATGTGCTGGAGGGACAGATACATAACCCAGAGGCTCCCCACACCCTGGAACAGAATCCCACTCCATGTTAGGCAGAGCCCCTCACTGACACTCTTCAACAGGAATCTTGCCAAGTGGATGGATGATCGTAGATTTACACTGGGGGTCTTCACTGTGTCACATCCAGACAGAGGCACAGCAAAGCAAATCATAAATGGCCATAGTATTCACATAGCAAGGGGTGGCAAAAGCCACACACACTCTGGCTAGGCTTACAAATGCCCTAGGGTGGATAGCCTAGTATGAACCTATGAACCTATGAGGATACAAATTGTACAGGACACTAAGGATAATCCCAAGGCTTCCACAACTGATGGTAGGAACCATGTTGGGAATTCACAGATATGCTCTGAATCACACAAATATTACAAACAACATACCAAACACACACACATATTGCCAACATACATCCTGACAGGTGCAGTGCAACCCCAGAATGCAAAATATCTATCCCAGCAGACAGCTGGCCCCCTGACATTGCAGATGCTGAGGTAACAGCCAGCATCTACAAAGCAAAACACACAGCAGCAATGGTATGAGATGGTGTCCTGGGCTGAGTCCAACATGGACTCCAAGACGAATGGAATGCCAAATCACACTACTGTTCAATGTCAGCCTTACCACAGGATATGTACCCAAAGAGCAGAGTACAACAACAGTGGTCGTTCTCAACAAAGGTGTTGCCTGAATGGATACTGAAAACTACCACCCCAGAATCCTGAGAAGCTTGGTCTGCACAGCTATGGAAAGGATCAGCATGTACCGCAGACATAAAGATATTGGGGACCTACTAACACCGGACCCTACCCAGTGTGGCTTTCTTAAGTGCAGATCCTGCCCCTAAACATGTTTGACTCATTTGAAACAGTCATTAAGGTCATTGATGAGGGCAATGTGGTCCACACAGCGTAGCTGGACCTTGCAAAGGCTTCTATATAATACCCTACATGTTCATTATAGATATGCTCACCAGCTTAAATATAAACCCCTATGTCAGTAGAGGGGTTGCAAACCAGACCAAGGACAGAACTGACATGGTTAGACATGCTGCAGCCATGTCAGACTACAAACCAGATATAACTGGCATCCCACAAGGCTTGGTCCTGGGACCTCCCTCGTTTGGTATATATGTCCCATAGGTACAGGCCAACATGGAAGGACTGTGTCTGAACATGTTTGCAGAGGACTACAAACTGCCCACCATATCTGACCCTCCAGCTGACACAAGCATCCCACAAAAGGGCCACATAGAAACAGACAACTAGTGCCATAGTCATGTCAGCAAGCTAATTGCAGAAAAGTGTATAGTCAACCCCCGTGGATATACAGTAAGTGCCCACCAATTACCACATAGGTGTGAACCCATTACTCACTTAACATGTAATGAGAGACCTGGGGACACAAAGTGATAGATATCCTGCATTGGACAAACATGTGGCTGTAGTGTTTACAGAAACATACCATATACCCACCTAATCATGAAGGTTGTCAGATCTAGATAAGGGGAGGTCATTGTGGCTCTGCAGTCATCCTTCATCAGCGTTACAATTGACTACAATAGCCCCTGTGGGATGTACCTCAGCAGACACCTCCATCAACTGTAAAGTCCCCAACAGTACCTCACCAGGAGTATCAAAGAGCTTGCACAGATGCCATGTGTTGCCTGATTAAACAAACTGCAGCTACACACACTGCCATACTGCCCACCCAGAGGCAAGCTGTGCCTGATGTATAAAGCCATGTCCAAGCTGGAATCAATAAACATGCTGCACCTTGTACAATCTGAATGGCAGTGAGCTATGCACATGAGAGACCTGAACCACAGCACTGACATACATAGGACAAGCTGTACTGCATGATCCATAACACAGAAGCCACCCCCACTCATGAGTAAACTCCCAGTACAGGCTATCCATAGAGTCACTCATCGACTCTCCTCAAGAGCAATCTTGATGAGTGGATGGGAGATGGAAGGTTTACCCTGGGTATCACTGTTATGTCACAGGTAGACAGAGGCACAGTATACTAACCATGACATATGTCATGGCAAACTCCACTTACAATGTGTGTCGAAGGACAAACACACTCTCCGACTAGCATTAGAAATGGCCTAGGGCACATCGCTAGTGTTTGCAAATGTACACCTATGTTGTGGAATACACTACCAATGTTGGACAAGCCTGGTTTAAGTAGTTCATATCTGAACATAATGCAACATGGTCAGATGTGCACAACTGGCCCCTAACCAGGCTGTTGTGCTCACTATGGAAATGTAAAGCAGTGATAGGACTAAAGCCCAGGATACTGTCCACCACAGTCAAAGTACTGAACCAGTACACCATACGGTACTACAGTGTTAGGTCAGTATGCAAGGATGTTGACAACTGTATGCAAAGTATCCCATGCAAACCCTGCAGGCACAGTATAATCCCTGTTATGTTCACACACAAAGCAGTCGGACAGTAACTATACAACATGACACACAACACACAACCATAAACGGGAGATATTTGTTGAAGTTCACACTCATCCACAAATGTGGTGGGCTGCAGAGTTCAACATATGGAAAGCTCACACTGGGCATGCTCACACACTTTGATAAATGAGACATATGTCAGATAACATGCCATGGGAAGGCTGAACTGGGCATGCTCACACACACAGGCCAAATCTCAGTTTAGCAGTTGGCCACACATATCTGGTATTTGTACGTGTTATTCCAGGAACCAACCACATTACAGCAATCTGCCCAGTGCACACAGTTAAATGACTACAGAGACATACGTGATATAGTGGATCCCTCCCATATGCAAACATCTTCCACAGATACACAAGTTGTTCATACAAACAGGGAATGCTATGGCAATAAAGACCTGCAAACAGTCTATCAGCAACAAATAATGTGCATTTGACAATTAAACATATGGGTGTAGAGGTCAACACTAGGCTGTTTGCCCTAGGGAATGACAGCTTAGCCAGAGTGTGCTTGGCGTCTGCCTCCCCAGTACAGTAGTCTACTGTGCCACTGTAAAGTAGGTCACATAAGGCACCGTTTGAGGCTAGTGTGCTGTGCCTCTGTCAAGCAGGGACACAGTGGAGATCCCAGGGTTTGAATTTGCTAAGCCACAGCCATGTTGTTGGTGTGTGCTGGAAGAGGGTTGCTGTGGACCTCTAACAGTAAGTGGTCATCAATAACAGACTGAGGGTAGCCTTATCTGCATTGTCTGGACAATTTCACTGTCAACACTGTGTCCTGATGATTATGAGGGATTGAAGTGTCATGCCGGTACTGTTCAGAGATGTTCTCCCTCTGTGGGCTACTGCTCTGCAATGTATTAGCTCACTCTGTTGGACAGCTCATATATGGCTGGTGTACATCTGACAGGTGTCCTGTTGTGGAGCAGTCATGGGTATATTTGGGATAGCATGATCAATGCAAACCTTCCACATGCTCATAGAATGCAATTTTCAAGGATTATGCAGAGTGGCCTGTATACTCCCCCAGCATGGGTCCTTTGAAGTCTTCCATCCCAGTCTTCACAAGTGTAAAGTCTGCTTTTGATAAATACAGTTTGTTTGCAGTGACAACCTTGCCTGGGAGTGGGGATGGGATATGGATGGCCAGGAAAAGGTGGGTATGGTCAGATATCAACAATGGTGGTCTACCTCTGGTGTGGAACAGTGAGTACCCATGTTGTAGATGGTCAGGTGCAATATGTATTCCCCCTTGTGGCTGTGGTGAGTGGTTCTGCCATAGCACATGGACTCACAAATTGTAGTGGCTGTAGGGTAATGCTGTAGAGGCCTGAGTAGTTCCCACAAACAATATGCCTGTACCTGACGTTAACAACTGGAATGGTGTATGTGAACACCTGCATATCTTGGCACTGTGCCCAGGGAAGCAAAGTGTGTGTCCTGGATGTGGGAGGGGTGGTCAGGACTGGTTGTGTTGTGTGTTACAGGTCCTGTGGTCACAAAGCATGGTATAAAACATAACCTGCCAGTGCCATGTGCATATCTGACCCTGACGTAGGTGGCTGCAAATGCATATATATGCTATCCCCCACCTGACAGGTAGTACTAGATGTACATACCTCTGTAGAAATTATGTCAGCACCCTATAAATACTGCAGGTGCAGAACAGGTGCCCAGTAATGCGGATAGTGTGCTCTGCTAATGCGTCCATCTCGAGTGTCATAACATAGTTAGGTAGGGGTTTGAATCCTGCAAATGCTCAGTGTGTGTGTGAGTGGGGTTGATGTGTGTGCAAGTCTGTGTGAGGGAAATGTCCCTTTTGGCAACTGGGAAAACACACTACAGGATGCACATTCCTTTTTTCTAAACACTGATGATGTCAGCACCCTATAAGTACAGCAGGAGAAGAGAAACCTCCCAGTAATGTGAATAGCGCGCTCCGCTAATGCGTCCGTCTGGAGTGTCATAACATAGTTAGGTAGGGGTTTGAATTCTGCAAATGGCAAGTGTGTGCGTTTGGATGGGGGGGGGTTAGTGTGTGTGCAATTCTGTGTGAGGAAAATGTCCCTTTTGGCAACTAGGAGAACACACTACAGGATGCACATTCCCCTTTCTAAACACTGATGATGTCAGCACCCTATAAGTACAGCAGGAGAAAGAAAACCTCCCAGTAATGCGAACAGCACACTCTGCTAATGCATCTGTCTTGAGTGTCATAACATAGTTAGGTAGGGGTTTGAATCCTGCAAATGGCAAGTGTGTGTGTTTGGATGAGGGAGGTTAGTGTGTGTGCAATTCTGTGTGAGGGAAATGTCCCTTTTGGCAACTAGGAGAACACACTACAGGATGCACATTCCCCTTTCCAAACACTGATGATGTCAGCACCCTATAAGTACAGCAGGAGAAGGTATGTGGCATGGACAATGACTGAGTCATATGTGTCCATGCCTCTGACTGACCTGCATGCTTGTGTTATGTGGTGGACCATAGTGCCCCATGGGCATATCACTGTGACCTTCACCTTGTCCAGCCTGGTGAGCGTGACCTCACTGTACCGGACAATAAAGGTACCTAACACAATTGTGGCAGGTGTGTTGTCTAGCCGTACAGGCTGTGACTGTTTGGTACACAGGATTTGTGCTAGCTGCTTAAAAACCTCAGCTTTGGCCGGCTAAGAACTTGCTATATTCAACTGGACGTATAAGATAATTTAAGTACCTTTATCTGCTTTTTTTTTTCAAAAAAATACAGTATTTAAATTGATTTTAACTGTGTGGAAGGAATATTAGCTGAACTGGAAGTTTTCACTCTGCTCTTCAGTGTGGAAGGAATATTAGCTGAACTGGAAGTTAGTCAGTGTTTGCTGAATTTTGTTATTTGCTAGTATTTACAGGTGTTTGGGGTAGTCACATTCTTTGATTTCCTGTCCTTGCCTATTTAAGTGGTACAGTGTGAAATATTTTCTGCTTAAAAACCTCAGCTTTGGCTAACAACTTGCTATATTCAACTGGACGTATAAGAGAATTTAAGTACCTTTATCTGCTTTTTTTTCAAAAAATTACAGTATTTAAATTGATTTTAACTGTGTGGAAGGAATATTAGCTGAACTGGAAGTTTTCACTCTGCTCTTCAGTGTGGAAGGAATATTAGCTGAACTGGAAGTTAGTCAGTGTTTGCTGAATTTTGTTATTTGCTAGTAATTACAGGTGTGGGGCTAGTCACATTCTTTGATTTCCTGTCCTTGCCTATTTAAGTGGTACAGTGTGAAATATTTTCTGCTTAAAAACCTCAGCTTTGGCCGGCTAAGAACTTGCTATATTCAACTGGACATATAAGAGAATTTAAGTACCTTTATCTGCTTTTTTTTTTTTTCAAAAAAATACAGTATTTAAATTGATTTTAACTGTGTGGAAGGAATATTAGCTGAACTGGAAGTTTTCACTCTGCTCTTCAGTGTGGAAGGAATATTAGCTGAACTGGAAGTTAGTCAGTGTTTGCTGAATTTTGTTATTTGCTAGTAATTACAGGTGTGGGGGTAGTCACATTCTTTGATTTCCTGTCCTTGCCTATTTAAGTTGTACAGTGTAAATATTTTCTGCTTAAAAACCTCAGCTTTGGCCAGCTAAGAACTTGCTATATTCAACTGGACGTATAAGAGAATTTAAGTACCTTTATCTGCTTTTTTTCAAAAAATACAGTATTTAAATTGATTTTAACTGTGTGGAAGGAATATTAGCTGAACTGGAAGTTTTCACTCTGCTCTTCAGTGTGGAAGGAATATTAGCTGAACTGGAAGTTAGTCAGTGTTTGCTGAATTTTGTTATTTGCTAGTAATTACAGGTGTGGGGGTAGTCACATTCTTTGATTTCCTGTCCTTGCCTATTTAAGTGGTACAGTGTGAAATATTTTCTGCTTAAAAACCTCAGCTTTGGCCGGCTAAGAACTTGCTATATTCAACTGGACGTATAAGAGAATTTAAGTACCTTTATCTGCTTTTTTTAAAAAAATGCAGTATTTAAATTGATTTTAACTGTGTGGAAGGAATATTAGCTGAACTGGAAGTTTTCACTCTGCTCTTCAGTGTGGAAGGAATATTAGCTGAACTGGAAGTTAGTCAGTGTTTGCTGAATTTTGTTATTTGCTAGTAATTACAGGTGTGGGGGTAGTCACATTCTTTGATTTCCTGTCCTTGCCTATTTAAGTGGTACAGTGTGAAATATTTTCTGCTTAAAACCTCAGCTTTGGCCGGCTAAGGACTTGCTGTATTCAACTGGACGTATAAGAGAATTTAAGTACCTTTATCTGCTTTTTTCAAATAAATACAGTATTTAAATTGATTTTAACTGTGTGGAAGGAATATTAACTGAACTGGAAGTTTTCACTCTGCTCTTCAGTTAGTCCCACCCACCCTCCCTGTTTTTGTTTTGGTGTTAAATCTTAGTGGCCTTGCAGCTGCCCGCCCCTCTTGTAAATTTGTGTTTGGATACTCCTTCTGGGCCCATCTCATTTGCTCACTCAACTGAGTGCAGTGAGATCATATTCTGATTTCAGGCACTCCTACTGTGTACAAAGAGAGCATCTGGGAAACAGAAAAAAAAAAAAAAAATTAAGCTTGTTTCCTGCCTTTCCTGTTAAGTGGTATAGACTATTTGTAGGCTTCTGAGCCCCCAAGCCCTTCTGTGTTGGAGGGAAGCCTTCTAGCTTAGTTTTTTTTCCTATAACTAGCCAGTTTTCTAGTTTCAGCACTCAAATCTGTTTCTTTGATCTCAGCACTTGTTCAGAAAAAAAAAAAAAAAAATTTCATCTGCTTTTACTGTACTTGTGTTTCTACCTACTATTTTTTACTTTTGCATCATCTCAAAAGTACTCAATTGTATTTATTACTGCTTGGTTTAGCTCATTCTAAGCCTTCTGGTTTAAACACTTGGGCTTCGGACCAGTTGTTTTGCACTGAGAGGGTTTGTGGTCTGCACTGTAGTGGCAGAACAGGTAGCTTACATCCTTCTAGGTTGGGAACTGCTGATTGAGGGCTCAGTGTCTGTTATTCTAAAAGTGTATTAATTCTGGTTTAAGCACTTGGGCTTTCAGGCCAGTTATTTTACATTAAGAGGGTTTGTGGTCTGCACTCTTGTGGGAGGAGAGGCTGGACTCTGCCCTTCTGAGCTGGGAATTTCTGATTGAAGGCTTATAGTGCATGCATATCTGAACTGCTTCTTACTGAAGTTGGTGCACCTTGTTTGCTGTGGCATAGACTGGATTCGGGCCTGCTGGATCTAGCTTTGTTTGTGTAACTTGAGCACTAATCCAGGCATTCTCTAAAGTATTCAATTGTATTTATTACTGCTTGGTAGTAACTTGATTAAAGTTTAGCTGTCATTCTAAGTCTTTTGGATTAAGCACTTGGGCTTCAGGCCAGTTATTTTACATTAAGAAGGTTTGTGGTCTGCACTCTTGTGGGAGAAGAGGCTGGACTCTGCCCTTCTGAGCTGGGAATTTCTGGCTAAAGGTTTATAGTGCCTGAATATTTGAACTGTATCTTACTGAAATTGGTACACCTTGTTTGCTGTAGCATAGACTAGATCCAGGCCTGCTGAATATAGCTTTGTTTATATGCTTGTTGTTTGTTTGCTTGTTATTTCCCTGGAACGCTAATTCCACCTAATACGTGGCTTCTCAGCGCTTCTGTGGATCACTAGTGATATCTGCATTGCTTACTGTACTTATTTCCTTGTTTCACTTGAAAGAAAGTTACTGTTTGTCATTTTTGCATTTAAGTTACCTGTAACACATTGCACTTAAGTTACCTGGCACTTGCTCACTAAAGCAATTATATAAGTCAGCACTAAAAATTAAAAGCACTACACTCTCACTCCCCACTGGCCCTGGTTTTCAGTTATTAAGGAATTCCCAATATTATTCTAGCATGTCCAAAGGTCAGTTGTCAATCTCCTCTCCGGTCCAGCTGGTGAATCTGGGAATCTTGAGGCAATGTTACAACTGCCTCATGTACACAGACAACCCTCTCCTCCTCCCAACAAATTCCAACACATGTGAGAGATGCAACCATATAGCCAAACTGGAGGCTAAGCTCTCTCAACTCAGTACTGGCATAACCAGTCAGGAGGAGAAGGAAACCACACTCACTACAATTCCAGTCTCACATAGACCTACCACGACAGCAAACCAAACACATAATCACACAAAACATACTGAGGCTCTAAATAAAGATCTGCAAGCAGCAGAGACCTCCAAAGCAGACACCCAAGCAGCCGCTACCCCAAAACAAAACACGTGCAACACATATCTCACAAAGCCAGTGTGCCAAACAGTCACAGCCCTTAAGACTAAACAACACACCTGATACACTTGTAATAGGTGACTCTATCATCAGGCACACTGACGTCCGCTCACCAGGCTGAACAAGGAGAGGGTCATGGTGAGCAGCCTGTCGGGTGCTAGGATCCGCCACATAACACAAGCACTCAGGTCACTCCAAGGCAAGTACAAATATGACTCAGTCATTGTCCATGCTGGTGTGAATGACCTGAGACGCACCTCCTGGACTACATGAAAAGAGACATAAAGGAGCTCTCTGAGCATGTAGCCCAGGCCGATGACCCTGACCTTGAGTAGCATCTTACCCTCACCAAGAATGATGCCACAATATGAAGACAAGATGATCAATTTCAACAATTGGCTTAAGTACTGGTGTCATTCAAAGGGGATCCAATGCCTGTCAGCTTGGGATGATATGCTCGACAAGCCACGATGCTTCGCTAGGGACGGCTTGCACCTGTCACCCCTGGGCTTTCGGATATTGGCAAAGGCTCTTGCTACCCCCATAGTGCCTTTTTTAGGCAAGGCTCAAAAGACAAACCCACCTCCATAGGTATCACAAGGGATAAGAAACTAAGAGTAATGCTACTCAACGCCAGAAGTCTAAACCACATCGATATCTGTGCAGTAACAGAAACCTGGTTCAGGGCTCCTGAGAGCACCCCAGCACTACCAGGTTATACCTCATACCATGCTTTTCGGCCACAAAACTTGGACCGAACCACAAAAGGAGGGGGAGTATCGATATTCATCAAAGATACCCACACCTCCAGGTTGGTGGCAAAGCACGAAGCATCAGAGACTATCCATGTGCAACTAACAGTGGGTAAAACTGCCTTCCAGTTTATAGCCTGCTACAGACCACCCTCCCAAACCCAGGAACCCCACTCGGCCTTCCTGAGGACACTGGAAAATATGAAGGTCTCTCCAAACACCATTATATTGGGCGACTTCAACTACCCAAACATAGACTGGGAGCATTACTCTAGTTCCAATACCCTAGCCCAAAGGTTCCTAGAATTTCTAAACTCAAATGCTATGGAACAACTTGTTACCACTCCCACAAGAGGGGAAAACATACTGGACCTGATCATCACCAACATGGGGACTCTATGCTCCAGACCAGAAGTGTATCCCACACTGGTAAGATCAGACCATAAACTAATCTCACTGGATATTCACATCCCGACCCCACCTCCTGCCCAGAAAACCACAGTGAAAAACTTCTCTAAAGCAAATTTTACACTCCTCAAAACTGAGGTGGAATCCTTCAAAGCCCCCGGGCCTGTGGAAAATATGGCCCAGACCGCAGAATCCTTTATAAACGCATTCTATGAACACCTTCAGGAATGCATGGATCATCTTGATCCCAAATAAAACCAAGACCCAATCCTCCAAAGCAGGTGTCCTGACTGGTGGACCCCAGCCATTAACAAACTATACAAAAGAAGGAGGTAGCTACTAAATGATAAAGCAAAATCCCAAAAGGGAAGGCATCACTGATCAGTATTAGCAAAAACTACGGGCACACATAAAATTGTCTAAGGCCAACTTGCTTAGAGAAAAATTGCACAGGACACTCAGGATAGACTCAAGGCTTTCTTTAGTTATGTTAGGAACCTGGGTGGTCATTCCCAGATATGCTCAGAATTAGTCCAAAATGACAAAAATACACGAACCCACAGACATTGCCAACATCCTTGCTGACAGG
Source organism: Protopterus annectens (assembly GCF_019279795.1). Classification (NCBI taxonomy): domain Eukaryota; kingdom Metazoa; phylum Chordata; order Ceratodontiformes; family Protopteridae; genus Protopterus; species Protopterus annectens. The sequence continues at coordinate 625,497,536 of NC_056732.1, read as the reverse complement.
TTCAGCGCAAACCCCCACCAAAAGGCAAATATCTATCCCAGCAGAGTGCTGCCCCTGACATCTCAGATGCTCAGGTAAGAGCCGCCCTCTCCAAAGCAAAAAACACAGCATCAATGGGACCAGATGGTGTCCCGGACTGTGTCCTACATGAACTCAAAGAAGAGCTAAACCCAAACATAAAACTACTGTTCAATCTCAGCCTTACTACAGGATATGTGCCCAAAGATTGGCGTACAGCTACAGTGGTCCCTCTCCATAAAGGTGGTGCCTCAACGGATCCTGGAAACTATCGCCCCATAAGCCTGACTAGCTTGGTCTGCAAAGCTATGGAAAGGATCATCATGGACCTCATAAATAAAGATATTGGGGACCTACAAACACTGGATCCTACCCAGTTTGGCTTTGTTAAGTGCAGATCCTGCCTCTTAAACCTGGTTGATTTCTTTGAAACAGTCACCAAGGCCATTGACGAGGGGAAGGTGGTCCAAACAGCCTACCTGGACCTCGCAAAAGCCTTCGATACAATACCCCACTCGGGCAATATAGATAAGCCCACCAGCTTAAATATAAACCCCTATGTCACTAGATGGATTGCAAACTGGCTCAAGGACAGAACCCACATGGTTAGAATTGCTGGAGCCATGTCAGACTCCAAACCAGTTACAAGTGGTGTCCCACAAGGCTCAGTCCTGGGACCTCTCTTGTTCGGTATATATTTCTCTGAGGTACAGGCCAACACGGAAGGACTGTGGCTGACCAAGTTTGCAGATGACTGCAAACTGGGCGCCATAATCGACTCTCCAGCTGACACAAGCATCCTCCAAAAGGGCCTCATAGAAACAGACAACTGGTGCCAGAGCCATGGCCTCAAGCTAAATGCCAAAAAGTGTATAGTCATCCCCTTTGGCAAAAACAAAGTGCCCACAAATTACCACATAGGTGGAAATCCATTAAGTACAGAAGAAGTAATTAGGGACCTGGGGACCCAAGTTGATAGCAATCTCTCATTTGACAACCACGTGGCCAAAGTGGTTAGAAAAACATTTTATATAGCCCACCTAATCATGAAGGGATTCACATCTAGATCAGGGAGGTCATCGTGCCTCTTTACTCATCCCTCATCAGGCCCATAATTGAGTACAATGCCCCTTTGGGATGTACCTTACCAGACACCTGCAGCAACTGGAAAGACCCCAAAAGTACCTCACCAAGAGGATCAAAGGGCTCAAACAGATGCCATATGCTGCCCAGTTAAAGAAACTCCAGCTCTACTCAGTGGCATACCACCTGTTCAGAGGCGATCTGTGCCTGACGATAAAGCCATGTCCAACCCGGAATTAATGGACATGCTGCACCTCAGAAAATCCAAATCCCATCGAGCTACGCGCTCGAGAGACTTGAACCTCAGCACTGAAATAAATAGGACATGCTGGAGGGACAGATTCATAACCCAGAGGCTCCCTTCACTCTGGAATAAAATCCCAGTCCAGGTTAGGCAGAGTCCCTCATTGACTCTCTTCAAGAGGAATCTTGATGAGTGGATGGGAGATCGTAGGTTTACCCCGGGTATCACTTCTGTGTCACTGTTAGACAGAGGCACAGTATACTAACCTCGAAAAAGGGCATAGCAAAATAAATTTAAAATGGGTGGCGAAAGCCAAACACATTCTGGCTAGGCTTATAAATGCCCTAGGGCAGATAGCCTAGTATGAACCAGGTCCCTAATTACTTCTTCTGTACTTAATGGATTACCACCTATGTGGTACTTTGTAGGCACTTTGTTTTTGCCAAAGGGGATGACTATACACTTTTTTGCATTCAGCTTGAGGCCATGGCTCTGGCACAAGTTGTCTGTTTCTATGAGGCCCTTTTGGAGGATGCTTGTGTTGGCTGGAGAGTCGATTATGGCGGCCAGTTTGCAGTCATCTGCATATTTGGTCAGCCACAGTCCTTCCGTGTTGGCCTGTACCTCCGATAAATATATACCAAACAAGAGGTCCCAGGACTGAGCCTTGTGGGACACCACTTGTAACTGGTTTGGAGTCTGGCATGGCTCCAGCAATTCTAACCATGTGGGTTCTGTCCTTGAGCCAGTGTGCAATCCATCTAGTGACATAGGGGCTTATATTTAAGCTGGTGAGCTTCTCTAGAATGCCCGAGTGGGGTATTGTATCGAAGGCTTTTGCAAGGTCCAGGTAGGCTGTGTGGACCACCTTCCCCTCGTCAATGGCCTTGGTGACTGTTTCAAAGAAATCAACCAGGTTTGAGAGGCAGGATCTGCCCTTAACAAAGCCAAACTGGGTATGATCCAGTGTCTGTAGGTCCCCAATATCTTTATTTATGAGGTCCATGATGATCCTTTCCATAGCTCTGCAGACTGAGCTAGTGTGGATCCGTTGAGGCACCACCTTTCTGTAGAGGGACCACTGTTGCTGTACGCCACACTTTGGCCACATATCCTGTAGTAAGGCTGGGATTGAACAGTAGTTTTATGTTTGGTTGTAGCTCTTCTTGGAGTTCATGTAGGACACAGCCCAGGACACTGTCTGGTCCCATTGATGCAGGGTGTGTTGCTTTGGAGAGGGCGGCTCTTACTTGAGCATCTGAGATGTCAGGGAGGCAGCACTCTGCTGGGATACATATTTGCCCTTTCGGTGTGGAGGGGGGGGGAGAAGTTTGCGCTGAACCTGTCAGCTAGAATGTTAGCAATGTCTGTGGGTTTGGTGTTTGTATTGACATTTTGGACTACCTCTGAGCATATCTGGGAATTACCACCCAGGTTCCTAACATAACTAAAAAAAGACTTGTGATTATCCTTAGTGTCCTGTGCAATTTCTCTTGAAGCTGGCCTTAGACAATCCTATGAGTGCCTGTTGTTATTTGCTAATACTGATCAGTGATGCCTTCCCTTTTTGGGATTTTACTGTATCATTTAGTAGCTTCCTCCTTCTATTGTGTAGTTTGTTTATGGCTGGGGTCAACCAGACAGGACGTCTGCCTTTGGAGGATTGGGTCTTGGTTTTATTCGGGATCACATGATCCATGCATTCCTGAAGGTGTCCATAGAATGCGTTTATAGAGGAATCTGCAGTCTGGTCTGTAGTTTCCACAGGCCCGGGGGCTTTGAAGGTTTCCACCTCAGTTTTGAGGAGTGTGAATTTGCTTTAGAGAAGTTGTTCACTGTGGTGTTCTGGGCAGGGGGTGGGGTCAGGATGTGAATATCCAGTGAGATTAGTTTATGGTCTGATCTTACCAGTGAGGGATATACTTCTGGTCTGCAGAATAGAGTCCCCATGTTGGTGATGATCAGGTCCAGTATGTTTCCCCTTCTTGTGGGAGTGGTAACAAGTTGTTCCATAGCATTTGAGCTCATATATTCTAGGAATCTTTGGCCTAGGGTGTTGGAGCTAGAGTCATGCTTCCAGTCTATGTTTGGGTAGTTGACGTCGCCCAATATAACGGTGTTTGGAGAGACCTTCATATTTTCCACTGTTCTCAGGAAGGCTGAGTGCAGTTCTTGGGTTTGGGAGGGTGGTCTGTAGCAGGCTATAACCTGGAAGGCAGTTTCACCCATTGTTATTCGCACATGGAGAGTCTCTGATGCTTGGTGCTTTGCCACCAACCTGGAGGTGTGGGTATCTTTGATGAATATCAATACTCCCCCTCCTTTTGTGGTTCGTTCCAAGTTTTGGGGCTGAAAAGCATGGTATGAGGTATAACCTGGTAGTGCTGGGGTGCTCTCAGTAGCCCTGAACCAGGCATCTGTTACTGCACAGATATCGATGTTCTCCATGCTAAGGAGAGTTTCGAGTGCATGCATCTTGAGGTTTAGACTTCTGGCGTTGGGTAGCATTACTCTTAGTTTCTTATCCCTTGTGATACCTATGAAGGTGGGTTTGTCATTTGAGCCTTGCCTAACAAAGGCACTATGGGGGTAGCAAGAGCCTTAGCCAATATCCGAAAGCCCAGGGGTGACAGGTGCAAGCTGTCCCTAGCGAAGCAGGTGGTTCAACAGAAGATGAATATGTGAGGGTGTAGTGCCTGTGATTAGTTAGCAGTAGCATATATGACTGCTCACGTGGACAAATGCCAGGTAAGTCATATGCAATGTGTCACAGGCAACGTACATGTGAACAGGACAAACAGTGACATTCTGTCAAGTGAGACATGGACATATATATAGTAAGCTATGCAGATGTCACTAGGAGTCCACAGAAGCTCTGTAACTATGCTTTGCAGGTGGGATCAGTATTCCAGGGTAATTGCAAGCAAACATGCATGCAAACAAAGCTACAGTAAGCAGGGCTGCATGTAGTCCAATGTACAACAAACAAGCTGTACCACTTCCAGTAGGTAACACTGCAAATATGCAGGCACTATGCACATGTACATGGAAATACACAGGTCAGATGGCTAGGGTCCAGTCTCAGTGCACACAAGTGTACAGACCATGTACTGTCAGGATGTACAATAACTGGATGGAAACCCATGTGCTCATACCTGCAGTAATACACATGTCAAATAACAGACACTGAGCCTTCACTCAGTGGTTCCATACTTAGTAGGATGTATGCTACCTGGCCTGCCACCTCAGTATCCCTGACATGTATGGGGACTCTCCCTCCTATGACAGTTAGTTTTGTGTGTTGGGGCTGTCTAGCATGGTATGAGATGTGAGCTTGCAGTGCTAGGGTGCTCCTGTGTGTCCTGTACCAGTCGTGTAGTACTGCACACATATCAACATCCTCAAACATCCGCATTGCAGAGTCCAGTGTGGGCAACATGCCACTTGCAGTTTACATGTCCATCATTGCGTATTAATACTTTCATTACCTTATCCCCTGTGCTACCTATGTATGTAGCCTTCTGTTGACATCCTTACCACCAGTATGCCAACATGTGCAGATGATACACTATGGTACTTACCATGGGTGTAGACAACAGGCTTCTTGTGCCCCCATTTTTGCTAATTTGGTTATGCTCGAGTGGGAGAACAAGTACATCTTCCCAAGTGAATATTACCAATACATCGGATTATACACTAGGTTCCTGGACGACATGTTTATTTTATGGAAAGGTCCAGAAGAGAAGATACAAGAGTTCTTAGAGTACCTTAATAACACCACGGAATTCCTCAAATTTACCTACCAGTATGACAAAGTGGGAATAGCATATCTGGACACTTGGATTAGTACTACAGGACAAGGGTTTGAGTCTAGAATATACAGAAAACCCACGTTTTCAAATGACTACATACATTATAGCAGTTGTCATCCTGGCCACATCTTTCGTAATGTAGTTAAAGGCCAATGCATAAGGATAGCCAGAATGTCATCGACTAAGGAGATTATGCAAAGTGAATTAGATACTCTTTTTAAGTTATTTTTAGATAGAGGTTACCCTAAACATATGTTGATCAACATTACGTCTTATGTTAAGAAAGAATGGGGTAGTAAATATGTACCACTACTGGGTACAGGCAGTATGGTGAGTACTAAAGTCCAAATAGACCGAGATAATAGAGTATGCATCATCAGGTTTAACCCTTATACCAACATTATGACAGAAATTTTAAAGAAACATTGGGACATAATTACTAGTAATGTACCTATTGGAAACATACTAGGTACGAAACCCTCTATAGTATATAAAACAGGTTTGAATTTAAAAGAATAATAGAGACTAAGAAAAGGCCTCGCAGGAAACAGTAGGAAGGGCACTACGAGTTGTGGTGCATGTAGTCAGTGTAAATATATTAACACAAAATGTAGGATGAGACTTAAGAATATTGTGAAATCTGTAGTATACCCTAAGAAGGGTAATTGCAATACACAGCGTATTGTGTATATTGCTGAGTGTGAGAAATGTGGCGTATACTATATAGGAAAGACTGAGAGGAAATTCAAAACTTCATATCTGAGCACCTGTATAGTATTAGGAAAGGAGATACTAAGAGCGCTCTAAGTAGACACATTATAGAAAAGGGAAGTGAACATAGTTTTAAATTTGCTATTATAGACCAGGTAGAGGTAAATGACAGAGGAGGAAATTGGAAAATATATTTAGCTTGGTTAGAAAGTAAGTGGCAGATATGTTTAGATGCCACATCCCCAGTATAAATGACCATATAAGTATCAAGCCTTTTTGGCGTTAGAGTAAGGAAATTTCATCAGCAGTACATTTTATATATATATTTTATACATTAACACACAATATATATTTTTACTTATTTATATATATTTACTATGAATTTATAAATTCAAAATTTTAGCATAGGGTAGATAGTATAAGGGACCCAATAATGAAATGTATCATGCACTGTATAAAAGCACTTTAGTACTAGTATATAGTACATTTTATGACAGTGGTTAATATACATATTTTGTGACTTTTATTGTATTTTTATTCTCAACAAATGTTAATTGAGTGATTTTGTTTTAATTAACAATTTTGTTTTAACCAATTATGTAATTAACTTTTGGCCTAAAAATTTGTGTATATAAAGGAAGTGACATGTTAGAGGAAATGGTTCTGAAGAAATCTGGTAAATGCAGATGAAAGCGCTCAACCATTCTTACTAGATGTACTTTGTGGTGCTGGCAGTTATCGAATAAAGTTGTGTGACAAAAAGCAACAGGCGAGTTTGCTTCTGATTCACGGCTCGAGTCCAGGGGATCTACGTTTGCTATTCTAAGAGTTATTGTTGTTTTGTTCCACTTTGGTTACTAGACAACAGGGCATGACAATCATACCCTTACTGCATTAGGCATGCTGTGATATACCCACAATTATTTCAGCACACAGTACTGTTAACAACATGATACTATTACTACACATCTATGTAGTCACCCTGTGCATCAGCAACATGTTAACCTGCACCTGCACTGATGTTACAGATTGCAGGAGGTGGCACAGTCTCATCATATGCACAGGGTGTGAACTTGGTATGCCTGAGTCAGCCACCGATACCACCGATTGACATGTATGTGTATGTGTGTTGGTGAGGGACAGCAGTACAAGGTGGGGCAATGTTGATGCAGTGTGTGCGTGTGTGCGGTAGCCCTAGGTGTTGTCAATTCGCATGTGTGTATGGATGCACACAGTTCCACCTCATGGCTGCCATATACTGGTGTTTGTAGACAGCCACAGACTGTACCTGCCAGGTCATACAGATCAGTGTCTCTGGCCACGGACACGGTACCTGTGCCTTGCAGGGGTGCTACGGACTGTATCCGGTACCAACCCAGACTGGGTACTGTCATCAGAAGCAGGTGTTCATTGACTGGACACAGATCCCTGTCGGGCCTGGCCAGAACCACGTGCACGTGGTCTCCTGGGGCGGTCTGATGACAGCACAGACCCAGCATTGCTGGGGCTGCTGCTGGCACTATGGGGGCGGCCGCGGCCCTGTTGTCATCCGCGATGACTGCCAGCTGCTGCTGTTGCTGGCATACGCCCACGTCGACGCCTCAGCCGTCCACCATCACCCTGGCTCATGGACATGTCATTGTGGAACCGGTCTAATATGTCCCCACAACATCTGTCTGACATTGGTGAAATTACGGATGGCAGCCGCAATGTCACGCATACTGTCAGTCATGGCTGTGCGACATGCTGTCAGCTCCCTCAGACCCTGTCTGGTGTACCATTCCATACGTGACTGTGCCTGCATGACAGCCCAAAACATAGCTGAGGTTGTAAGACCTCTGTGGGCACGTCTGACAGGGGCAGTACGCCCACGGATGCTCCCACGAGAACCCCTGGACATCTGTCTGTGTGGTACCATCTCAGGGCCATGCCCATGGCTGCTGTGTGGGAGGCATGTGCCACAGATACCACATTACCCTGGTCAATGCCCACTGTATGCTGTCCATCACCTAGGGACATTGGTGACAAAGGGTGTATTGGCAGGATAACTGTGCGCATTGATGGGGTTGACAGCTGTGTACTGTCAATCGGCTGACCAATGATGGACCCTGGCATACCTTCCTGTGCCATTACACAGATGTCATCATTATCAGTACCCATGGCACCTGATTCAGGTTCCTGCTGCATGACACCAGAGCAGCACCAGAACCTGTGGGAGGGAAACAGGAAACACAGTTTACAATGTCTACACAATATTACCAGTGATGCACACATCCACACATGCACAGGTCCAGACATGCACACATGCGCACATGCACACATGCACACATGCACACATGTGCACACATGCACACATGCGCACACATGCACACATGTGCACACATGCACACATGCACAGGTGCACACATGCACAGGTGCACATATGCACACATGCACACATGCACATGTACACATGCACACAATTGTACACTACTCAGTATGCGTGATATCAGCACACAGACACAGACACACCTGCATGCATACAAAGAGCACTACTAAGTGAGCCTAATATTACTATTACTATCAAGACTATTACAGGTATTGTTAATACACACTCACCAGCATGGATAGGCTGCATTGCTGTTACACCGGAGGGACCTGCAGAAGCGAGGAAACTAATGTCAGTGGGCACAACTGTGCCATTGTTACTGAGTATGATACAGGTCAGTAGTACAACAGTCGCCTTTCACAGGTCAGCTGCTAATATTGAGGATATCACACTTGCACATTAAATACTATGATGACAGCTACAAACCAAGGACACACCTCACACATGCATTAACTACCAGTGTACACAGCAGTCAACTATACATATGGCATATTACCTGCATGCTCATAGTCTTGCTGCTGCGTGGCTCTAGCCTCCATCATAATGCATGTCTGCTGCTGTTGTTGTTGCTGGCAGACTGGAGCCACTAACTCATGAGTAGTCCCTCCAGTCTGGTGAGTGGGGGATGTGTAGCCACCCCACCACCTGTGGCGACCTGTTGCCTGTGGATATCCGACGCACGCTGACGGACATTTCTGATTAAATCACTGCAGTGATGTCGTACCTGCTCATATGTCCTATTATGCGTGCCTATGTCATTTACCCGACGGACCTATGTCATTTACCCGACGGACCAGGTCTTGCCACAGTGCAGCCCTCTCCTGCTGATTCTGGCTGGTGCGGGAAAAGAGTATTGCATAATCCCGCACCAGGCTCTGGTGTATCTCCTCATCCTCAGCTGCGGAGTAAGCTGGATTTCGTGGGTGAGCCATGTACCTGAAAAAGAAAATAACCTGATATCAGCAATATATGTCAGCAGAATTTGGCACACATACTACACATGCTACTCGACTGTTATGATACAACATATCTCACATATATAGCATCTGTCTGTCTATTGGTGGATACACATGTAAATGGCCAGGTATCAGTGCTCAGCCAGCAACTGTGCAACAGTACCTGGCACACTCCATACGACATACTACCAAACCCCAGCAGTCAGAACACTGATTCAGGTCCAGAGCACCTCCTCACTCTGGGTGTTTGTATCTAGGTACTGTATGGCCTACATCATCAACTACTGTGAGCTGACCACAAACTAATTGCCCTGGATATACATATCCCACCTCCACCACCAGCACAAATGACTATAGTGAATAACATTGCAGATGCAAACTTTACACTTTGTAACAGTGACATGGTATCCTTTCAGCCCACTGGGCCAGTGGAAGACACAACCCACAATGCTGACCCCTACACAAATGCTTTCTACGGATATCTCCGAGAATGCATGGATCATGCAATCCCATATATGACCAAGACACCCTCCACAAAGGGACAGCATCCTGTCTGGTGGACCCCAGCCATAGACAGATTGTATTACAAAAGATGGAAGCTACTGCAAGACAGAGCATAATTCCATAAAGGGAAGGCATGTCTGAGCAGCACTAGTAAGGATCTATTTTCCCTCATACAAACATCCATGGGCAACTTTGAGAGGAAAATCAAGAGGGACACTACAGATGACCAGAAGGCCTTCTTCAGTTATGTTAGCAACCTGGTCAGAATCCCTCCTCTATGCTCATAGTTAGTACACAACAACAAATAATTCACTGAAACCACAGATATTGACAACATTGTGGCAGACAGGTTCAGTGCAGGTGTCACCCCTCCCTCTCCCCAAAAATAAGACATAGTTATCCCAGCTGACTGTAACCTCCCTGTCATCACAGATGTCCAGGTGAGAGCCGCCCTCAGGAAAGCAGAATACACAACATGACTGGGACCTGATGGTATCCCCAGTTGCATGCTACATGAACTCTGACAGGAGCTAAACACACATGTAGAAGTGCTATGTAACACTAGCCTGACAACAGGATATGTACCTGTACACTGGTGCACAGCAGCAGTGGTTCCACTCCACGAAGGAGGCACCTCAACATACCAATACAATACAACACAATACAATACTATACAATATGCTATTGCCCCTGGGACTACAGCAGCATACTGTTCTGCTACCCTGACCATTGTGACACATGTGGTGTGATGGTACCTGCTGCTGTCACACAGTTACACAGGGTGACTCATATGGCATATTACCTATCTGACTAACATTCAGCAGGGGTATGTGTGACATGTACTCATGGGGAGTCTTGCTTCTTAACACTGTGTGGTTTATTGCAGGGTATGTCTTATCTGTGGGTAGGAACCTTTACCTCCACATGTGCTCTCTATTGCAGTGGCATGGACAACACACAGCAGTCATTTAGGTTGTGGATGGTGTGAGGTGTTACTATGGTTGTTGGACATCTGTCATGGGTGTGACTTACGTATGTAAATCCAGGAGTGGTAACCTCTATGTGGGTAGTATGTGTGTACTCTGTGGTGTTGTCAGTCACCGTGCATTGGTAATGTGTTTGAGTGCATTGTCACAGTGTTGTACATGTCACTGTGTCCTTCTCCATATTTGTAGCTGTCATGTGAGGTACATACCATGGCAGCCATTATGTGGTGTGGAGGGGTACACTGACCTACATGTCCATAGCTGACACACCATGTCTGCTGACACATACCATGTGCAGGTATTCCAGGAATAGTGTGCCACTGTGAATATCATTGGGGGGACTATTGTACACATTTATGACCCTGTTCATCCCTGACACATGCAGTGGTGGGCAGCCAATCACATATCTGGTGGTTACTGGTGTAGGTGATTTGAAATAGGGTATGGTACTCCAGTTTTGACACTGGTGTTCACTCCATGCCTTTGTCACCAGGCACCTGTTGCAATACATCTGTACACATGTGCCTCACTCAGAATATATATACATCTCTCTCTCTCTCTCTATATATATATATATATATATATATATATATATAATATATGTATATAGATATATCTATATGTATATATATATATATATATATATATATATATATATATATATATATATATATATATGTCTGTATACATATACACATATATAATTGATGTACATACATTGCTATAGATATGGAGAGGGGGGTGTGTGACACAGAGGGGGTGAGAGTGACAGAGGGGGTGGGACAGGGGGTGTTGAGGTCGTCATATACAGTCATACCTGTAGATAGTCAGATCAGTCTGTCTATGTATATGTATCTACATATATCTATATCTGTATGTGTGTATTACATATATATGTTTGTACATATTCTATCTATCTACATCTGTCTATGTATTCCTACATCTCTCTCTATGTATGTATACATATATGCATATATATATATATATATATATATATATATATATATATATACATACATACATACCTATTTTGACATACATACGTATCCATATGATAGACAGGTATATCAACATGTTTGTCTACCATACTGTATACACACACTAACATACTACTAAACATACATAACTGTGAAACCTACTTTGTACATTGCACTACAACCTACATCCAACCTACATTGATATGTGCACATAGATGCTCTCACATACAAATGTATGTACAGCCTTCCTGATAGTTGCTGTATGTCCCCTGCCCTTTGCACATCTTCATATACATATGGATACAGACCAATGACACATATGGAGGGTTCACAGTATGTAGACCTTTATAGTATTACTTTACATTACCTGTGTTTGTCACAGCTGCTTGTGTTGCCGTCTGGTTTTGTGTCCTGCTGCACCACTTGCCAGTTGTCAGCTTTCAGGTGGCTGTTGCTAAACAGTTTTGTTTGTGTATGTTTAATTTTGTTTTTCTCTGTCTCTGTCTCTGTCTCTCTCTCTCTCTGTCTGTCTCTCACTTCCTCCTCAGGGTGCAATGAAAGTATTGCATGTGTGGACTGGGAGTACAGCATACTTTTGTAGATATCTGCATATGTCCATGTGATGGCCTCTGCACCAATTGTTAGCCAGCATTTGCTAATTGCATGCAGCCAGTTGTGTACTGATTGCAGTTCTCACTGTGATTTCAGAACAGTGCTATAAAAAGGTATGTAAGATAGGAGTAGCCCTTTCAGATTTTAAGGGCAGGGACCATGCTGGTATGCTGTGGACAATGTTCTGTGAGTGTAAAGGTTGGTATCTCTCTCATATTTCCAGCTGTGTTGTAGATTAACATTCCTCCATTCATTTCTCCAGTTTCCTTTACTAACTGTGTATGTACACTGACACCTACGACGACTACTACTGTTAATGTGTGTGTGTGTGCTTTCCTTGCACTTTTGCTTGCACTTTGTTGCTATGGCTTCAATATTTGCCCTTTACAGACACTACTTGTATGCCTGCTAGGTGTGCTGACTGTAGTGTGCTGCTGTGGCTTTTCTAATTTCCATGTACATTCACACCTTGGAATGCTTGCTATATCTGCTAGGGTGTTACAGTATGCAGTGTGGTCTGGCCATGGTGTGGGCCTTGACATCTATTAGGGTATTTGAGTATGCTGCTGAGCAGGCCCCAGACACTTTCAGGTGCATCTGTTATCTGCCTCATGGAATGGTAAATATCAGTGGGGTACACCCATTAAATTGTCTGGTATGCTGCAGTTGTGACTGTGGGATAGCATGAGCATATGTATTACTACACTTTTTCTGCCATTCAAGTGGTGCATACTTTCAGGACTCCATAGTTACCATTGCATGTGTTGTAACACCTTTCTGCCTACTGTTTGTACATTTCACATGCAGTCTGTGGGGCATCCCTGTAACTCATTCACTGTTGCTATGTCTAGGCTCTTAACTATTCAAATATGGTGGTGTCAGACCTCTCATGTGTACAAATATTTGCAGGTTGTCCACATTTCTGCCTCATATTTTGGTCAATATCTCATGCACAGCTTTTTCTGGCAAATCACTCTGGGCTCAAGTCAGAATATAGTGACAAACATTCAAGTTTCAGACTTCATACCCTTCCAAACATACCACAAAATGCAGAACCTGTTACTCTCTGAACTGTCTAAGTTTGTTGTAACATTATTTGTAATGTGTCCCTGGGTTTGGCTCTTTGCTCCACATATTTTATTACTTGGTCCAGATGTGTTCCTGTAAGAGGTTGTGGGGTATGGGCAGTGATTATCCTGCTGTGAGTATGTGTGTGGCTTGCAAGGTGCTACAGTGACATTATTACCTACTAGCTTCCAACTAGCATGGCTGTTTCTGTTCACACACTACTATTATGGAAATCCACTAGTTTTGACGGTAATTCTAAATGACATGCTTTGTGTACTACACATCCTATATTCCCTTTACATTCATTCCTACTATTACATCATATATTTATTTTAGCACAATGTTCTTGTATAACAGTCATGGCTTAGTGGTAAGTCATGCAGACTACTGTTTCCAAGGTCCTGGGTTCGGGACTGACAGTGGGATTTTATTTTGCTTTTGAACTGACTACAGGACCTGTCAATCAGAGTGCCTAAGGCACTTTTAAGCAGTTGTAACTGGGTTAGCGCTGGTTTGCGCGGAGCTCCCGCATGCGCACTGGCGTTCAGCTCTGCGCACACCCGCTTACAACCGCTTAAACGTGCTTACTCTTGCGCACACCCGTGCTATTTTCTTTGAAAGAAATGAAAATGGGGAGACAGGAAAGTGGTGAAAAAGGGGTCACAAAGAGGGTAAGACAGTAGGGAAACAAGCTTGGGTTTTGCAGGAGGGATGTAGGTAAGGCCCATAGCTGCCCATTTCTTCATCAGCAACAGCTGCGCATATGTTTGTAATTTGGTGTGACATTTGATACCTTCCACCCCTGAGAAAGGTGTAAGGACAACAATAATACTTGTTGTACAGCCAATTGTAATTGATAGTTTCCATGTCCGGCAGACATATGTGCGGAATGGGCAGCTATGTATGGGGCGTAATTATTTTGTGGGTACAGAGTGCCCTTTTTTTTTTTTTTTTTTTTTTTTGTTTCAGGTGAGAGTGGTATGTCAGGTGAAGGAAGTCGGTATAGCTGGCGAGGTAGGTTGGGTAGGTCAACAGACAAGACAAACAAGACGCATACAGGGGCGGTGTATGACACGTGTGGGGGGTTACACAATTGACGGGGATGGAGGTTTGGATATCCAGAGCCCATGAGCCCACAGATGGCAACAGTGGAACTGATATCCCCACCCATGGGCAGTTGCCACTGTTCCTTCACTGCCCAGGATGGGGCTGTGCTGGGGGCTGTGTAGGCCAGGCAACAGGCATGCCCGTAAGTTGTGCCACCTGTGCCTCAAGCTGGCGTAGGGGCCCAGGAACAGAGTCCTGGATCTCCCTACGCACCACAGTCCGGACGCTATGGAGGGTGAGTGGTGGTTCTCCTCCGGCCATGCTTGCAGAGGGGGGACGGGCCCCATCCCCTGCAGCGCTTCCACCCGCAGGTGGCACAGGGCCACCAGAGGAGGGTCCAGACTGGGCACTAGTGCCAGGTGCACTCGCCAGCTGAGGTGGGAGAGGTGGGTCCGCTGGAACCCGCCTTCCCTGTCGTCCTATGTTTTGCATTATGTCATGACAGTTTGGGTTAGTAACATACAATACCATTCGCAATTAGTTGTAACAGCATACATTAGTATTCCCATTAACCAAACACCCAGATATTCACACCATTGAACAGCGAGCATAACACATGCATAATTTGAACAGCAATACACAGTCCAACAACATGCAGGGTTGATTGATGGCAACAGGCCATCAGGTTTGGATGTATGAACAGGGCAGATGCATCAACAGACATGCAAATATTTATGACCCAACAGGACAAATGTCCAGGGGTGTTAATTGTGATTGCACATACCAATTTCACGTGGAATGGATTATATGTGGTTATAGGGTGGGGTGAAGAAAATATTATTAACACCTTCGAATACCAATGCATATGCTGTACATTTCTAATAGCTACAGATATATACACACTACTGTTCTTACTACAGTTTCCTATATGATAACTACTTCAATTTGGTGATAGGACTGTTACTGCTACATCAATATACATTTTATTGTTATTCATACACATTCATATCTGGCTTTGTTCAGCTACATCATCCTGCTACATTTGCTTTATTTAGCTATAGACAACTGTGGATGTTTGATATTTCAGACAATCATACTATCTGCATATTGCAGACTGACAGCAACATATCCAGATTTTGGGATACACATTCCAGCTGCAGCAACACTTTGGACACATTTCGCAGTTTGGTTCTACTTGTCACATTCATTTCATTCTGTACTGACTGCAGTATACTTTATTCAGGGGTTATTACTACTTTATTGGTGGATTCATAACTCTTTCTCATACTCTCTCACTTGTTTTCATTTTACTATTCAGGATGGTACTTACTTCTAGGCTTTATTGACATATTTTACCTGTAGTTATTACAATCCTTTCCAGCAGTCTTACTTCTGTCATGTTTCAGTATTTCAACAGGGATATATTTCACACATGTGATTTGCTCATCTTCTGCAGCTGTACTTTTCAGCCTGCTGCAGGTTGTGTACTATTATATTACAGGTGGGGCATCTTTATTTCGACTTTATTTCAGACATTTTCATTTTTCTGTTTGGATTACAGACTGCAACACACTTTTCTAATCAAGCAATACTTGCAAACACTTTTACACTGTTACTTGCACATTTTATTACTTAGTGACTACACTGCACTCTTTTGCTAACTGTCATACTTTGATATTTCTTTACAGTTACTGGGAGTGGATTACTGACCTGCCTGGTGGCGCAACCACACCAGCCTATCGCCATAGGCTCTGCAGTTCGCAGAACGGACACCTGCAGCTATAATATAAATGAAGTAATATTGGAATACACATCTCCATAATATCAGCTAATTTAATTTCTTACATACATAATTAAATGTAACTTACTCAGTAGTGGGGCGTTGGGCATTTGCCGGGCCTCCTGTATCCAAAGGTTCAATTGGTCCTGCTTGCATCTCTTCAGGTCTGCATGGTGGTGACGGACCTGCTCACCAGTCCTTGGAATCCCTGTGGCACTGGTGAGATCATGAGCCAACCGGTCCCATGCCTCAGCCCTATATGCTCCCCACAGGACCTGGCCCTGCATGAGTTGGGCCTCATGATTGTGGACTAGGAGCCAGACCATGTATCTGGACTCCTCAATGCCCCACCTCTGTGCTCAAAAGCAACTACCCTCACCTACACCTGACATTCTGGCTGCAAGTCAGTTCTACAATTGTTTATGCTGTGTATTCCCGCCTATGGGGCTTATATATGCCGTTTTTCCCACACTTATCTGTGATTGGCCATTTTGGAATTGTATCCACTTCACAAAACCTACTTTGTCATGCTCCACTTTCTATTCATTCCTATATATTTGCTATTACTGCATTTCTGAGTACAGCTGTCATGGCTTAGTGGTTCAGTACCTTGGTGCATGGTATCCTGGGTTCGAACCTGGCCACTGCTTTTTATATTTTATGACTGTCTAGACAGGCTAGGGGATGTGTCTGTGTAAAGGCAGTTTTGTTACAGCTTGCTCAACGTTGCCCGCCGGTTAGCTTGTTAGCGCGGTGCACAGCTCTGCGCAAATGGGGTGCGCTGGTTTACGCCTCATTTGGCTGTCAGCATGCATATTACACTCAGCTCAGCTAGGGTCACACAGTTTTAGCGTGTGAAACCACTGCTCAGCTATGGGCACTCATTTTGCACCTGTTAAACCACTGCTCAGCTACGGGCACTAATTTTGCACCTGTTAAACCACTGCTCAGCTACGGGCAGATGCACTCACCTTGTTAAACTGTAGCTCAGCTATAGGCACATCTGGCATTTTCTATTGTTTTGTTACCTCACATTTCTTCAAAATAAATGGACTATTTCATTACATTTTACATAAATTGTGATTTTATATGTGTACATATTTGTCAGGGACTTGTTTCGTGCTTATTTTACTAAAAATAAAATTGATGTTGTGGGGGCTCGAACCATGGATGCCTGCTCTTCAGCCAACGTCTCTACTGCTACGCTATTGCTTCTTGGCTTACTTTGCATATTTAGTTCTTATATGCTTTCCCACTGACTGCTAACTGTGGCTGCGCTACGGGCACACCCGCGCAAACGAGCGCACTCACGGGCAAACATCTTTACAATTTAAAAAAAAATTATAATATGTTCATTTGTACATTTTATGTTCGTAGTCTGTGGGGGCATGTGTTGTGTTGTGTTTATTCACATTTCCATGGACTCTGTCATGGGTTTTTACTTTGGGCACTTTTACTCTTCTGGGGGCATGTCTGCTTGCAGGGCTCGGCCTACGGACACGCCCCCTACTGTCTTACACGGACCGTATTAGCCTTAGGTGTGATTTAGCATGCCCTCATGAATATGCAGAGCATGCTGACATCACTCCGTTTAACTGCAGCCTCCGTGTAAGAGTTATAACTCTTACATGGAGGCTTTGTGAATCCTGCCCTTGATCTATTCTTCCATAACTAGGATGTAATTCTCAGAGATCCTAATGAATTAGAAGCTCAGCTATCGGATACACTTTTCTTTCCAGCACCCAGGCATAGGCTTTCACAGCCATTCTACAAATGGCACATACTCTCTTGTCCCTCTTTCTGATAATGGGGAAGACCATCCAGTCCATCAATCATAACTATTTTCTCCTGTGCTGCACAACAAGGAACTGGTGCATAGTGTCACCCCAGTAGTACCCAGTGCCTTTAGCATTCATGGCAGACTGCACCCTGTCCTAGAGCCATGCCAGACAGTAACTGATAATCTATAAGGACTTCACCTATACAACCAGATCCAATAACATTAGCTGCTTCTACAAATGAAGGCATATTCAATGAGTTCATCATTTTTTTTGTAGTACTTGTCCCACCTCCTCATAATGTCTCCAGTCAAAAACAGTTGTATCTTCATCCTTGCTGAGGAGAGCCTGGGCAGTATACTGCCCTCTTGATTTATCAGAAGCCTTGCCAGAACCTCTTTGAGGCACTCCAAAATTATTCTCCATAGTCTCACCCAACTCTTCCCACACTTAGGTCTTCTCTTTGGTGCATGCAGCTGCCACTTTCCTGGCTTGTTACTTTGTCAGTACCTCTGAGTCAGATGTGAAAAATTGCCCCCTTAGTTAGCATTGTACAGAATGCCTCTTTCTTTAATGAAACAGCTTCTCTCATTATGTGTGGGTATAGGAGCCTTGTAGGTTACCACCATGACACTGTCTGCTTATGGTAACTCAAGGAATGTTGTAGATACTGAGGTACTTGGCTCACTTCTTACAAATGACGTTAGCAGACCTATAAGTAATAGCAACTTTACTGTGAACCTAGTAACTAATTAATATGTATATGCACAATTGAATGATCATTTTTTATCCTAGAACAAAATACAATTAAAGGATTTTTCATTTTTTGTAATATCAGTATTTGTAGTCTATAGTGCAGTTTTCAAGTGACCTTGTTTTTATGTAGGTAAAAGTACTGAGTAGTTCAGAAAAAGAATAGCTGTGGTTAATAAGAATATGGATAAATGATTATTGCAGCAGCACATTCATGGCGCAAGTACTGAGGCAAGGAGAAAACCATCACTTTTAAGTTCATGGCTCTGCAAAAAGGAGTTAAAAAGAATAAGGGTGGTGATTATGATAATATGCGGCTTTATCTAGAGGTTAACTGTCATATAAATTGCATAGTCAAATGAAATATGTCACTGCTCTATCCACCAATAAGTGCTGTCATTAATGTGGAGCACCACTAGTACACTGGTAGCTGCTTTAATTAAAACGATCTGCTGCGGTCTCCAGCTCTTAAGCTTCTCAATTTCTGTGTTCCTGAATACTTACCACAAAAAGTACCTACTCCTTTAAATAGCTTAGCCTGTGCATTATTCCACAAACTAGAATTAACCTACCATGTGCCTACAAATACTTTAGCCTGGGCATCTTCAGCATTTAAATTATAATTGAAGTAGCGAGTCATAGTTACCTTACCTGTGCACTCCTCCAGCTAATAATTCAAGCACTAGACATTATGGAACGTCAGCAATTTGTTTTCCTTCAGTTGCCACTCTAGCACATCACATCCTCTGGCATTGCCTTATGTTTACTGATAATGAACTCTTTCTTAACAGAAATAACTGTCTGCGAAAGGTGCAAATATTTAGCTAATTTGGAGGTATCCCTCTTGCCTAAATCCATGTGCAGTGAGCATCATACACACATCTTCGGCCTCACCTCCACCACATTGTCTATAGAATCACATTAAAACTTTAGACACTGAGGCCATTAAAAAATCCAAAAAAAAAAAAAAAAAATCTCTACCAAATCCTCCTAGAACTAGTAAGACTACGTCTCAGTGGAAATTCTCCAGCTCATTTCCTCAGTGCACATCTTTAACAGTAATTCATCCACAGTTAGATTATCCCTCCCAGTCTTGCACTTCTAGACAACGTACCAACAGAAATGTTTTAATGACTGATGATTCAGTTGGTAGGTATACAGATTCTCCACTCAAATGCTGGACAAGGATAGGGTTGCAGTCAATTATGTTTTGGGTTACATGATCTCTGATGTTACAAGGACCCTAAAGACCCTTTCCAATGGCAAATGTAACTATGACATGCTGGTGGTCCATCTGAGAGTGAATGACCTGAGACACAACTCCCTGAGGCACATGCAGAGGCATATATGATGTTTCCAAGCATGTGTCAAATGCAGGTAAGACTCTTGTGCTGAATGGAATCCTTCCTTCCTAAGGACTGATGCCTAATTACAAAGAAAAGATAAATGGCTTCAACAACTAGCTGAACAGCTGGTGTCATATTAGGGACATACAGGATGTGTCAGCAATGGATGAGATCATCAATGGTCCAGCTTGCTTCAGAAGGGATGACCTGCACCTCTTGTTCAAATGTTTCTTCCACATAGCATAAAGCCTTTGCTGCTAACATTGTGCTTTTTTGGGAAGAGTCCAATTACAGGAAATTTCAGTGTAGCAAATTAATGAGACTCCATTGTGAACTATAATAAGCTGTTTCTTCTCAATGCTAAATGTCTCAACAAATATTTTCTGATCTTGGGGGTGTCTTGCATCTTGAACATACCCATGCTTGTGTAATTACTGAGACATAGTTTACATCCAAAGAAAACACTCCCTCATACCTGGATTTTGCCTCTGCCATGCCTTCTCACTTGACAGTAACTGTGGTGGCACCTCCATATATGAGAAGGATCATACCTCATCCAAACAGATTCCCAGAAACCTACAAACAGAACTCACAGAACTGCAGATCTCCATAGCAACACAAGAACAATACTAGATAAGTGATAACAGGGATCATAAGAAGCCTAACAAGATAAACCCTTCAGGTGATACACCTAAAATTCTTGCCAGTCTTTATGAGTACTTCATAGTGTCCACCTCCCAAATTAAGCAAGGCCAAACATGCTAACCCTGGTGTGAATGTACATCTATCAATTCAATCATTATGACCAGCCTTAAAGGCAAACAAAGTAGTAGTTGGACTCTGGTGGTAACCCATTCCATAAGCTGAGAAGACGTAGAGTTAGGAACCTATCTGTCCAGGAAGTCTGGTTTATTTGTTGGTATAAATCTAGGTTCCCAGTACTACAAGTCTTTGTAGAGTTACTGGTTTAGCAAAGAAGTAGGAGGCCAAAAAGGTTTGCATCTTTCGTGGCTCAAAAAGTGAGACCCAGATCACCTAATTTCAGGGTAAACAGTAGGCTACTGAGTATAAGGATAGTTGTTGTGTTAATCTGTTGGGATGGCTGAAGGATTTTTACACCTTTGTTTTAGTCAAAAATCACTGGGGTCTTTACAGTTGAGTGATATGCTTAGATCTACACATACCAAAGGGGCGCTGAATTCGATTATGGGTCTAAAAAGGGAACGCCACATTGGTAGGATGACTTCTTTGGATCTTGAAGACATTCCCATGGACAAAAAATTAACTTGGTCTGATCTAAACACAGCCTACCTATGATAGAAACATGATGATCAAAAGAGCGATACAGTTGTACAAATAATTACCACAGTCTTTTAAGACCATATCTGCATGAAGAAGGCTAGCACTTTCAACATATGATGTGGAAAAATTTTTCTGCCAAATGCAACTAAGCTGGAATGTTTTGTATTGAGGTTGAAACCTTTTTCAATGCACAAGGTATGTGCCCTTTTTGGAAGAGTTTATTATAGCAATGTCCACCTTGCAGTCATGAGCAAACTTGAACAAGAACACTTTAGGAAAATTGGTTTGGATGTCTGCAAAATAAATGCCAAGCAGGAGTAGGCCCAGCATTGATCCCTATGGTAACCCATTAACTACTGCAATTTCATGTTCAGAGAGGGTACCGCTAACTCACACTACTTTGGATCTGTTGGATAGCCTGTTTGAAATCCAGTGGACAATGTAGGAGTTTTCATTAAGCTTGTCTAATTTTTCAATAGTACTTGCATTGGGGATAGCGTCAAAAGCCTTGGCCACAATAAGATAATTAGCAATCACAGTGGCCAATGTCTGTGGCAGCTGCAACCTTTTCAACTAAGTTTGCCAGGTTCAGGAGACTTCTCCTTCATGAAATCAAACTGTGTGGCATTAAGAACAGTTAAGTTGCTTACATCTGCATAAATCATGGCTTTGCATGTTAGGCTGATGGGCCTATAATTACATGGGTCTGTAAAGGGGCCATCCTTGTGGACAAACCCTGTGGACACCCTGAGACTGAACAGTTTATCAAGAGGCTTGGATAGTGCACATTCTGCAGTGATGAGAATACAGCCTGAGAATGAAACTTGGAATTTTATATGGTCCCACAGAAACATTATTTTTAACCTTTGACCGGGATTCTAAGACTTGTTTCAAGGTGATTACAGGATAAATACAGGCTGGAGGATAACACATTTCCTGTATCCAGTCTAATGATCATAGACTTGGTCAGTCACAATTCTCTTCAGAAGGATTTGATCTCTCACATTCATGCCCAGAACAAAAGTGATTAAGTAGGCCCTGCTGGCTGTTATGGATCAGTTGGGAGTCATGATGGAGTTTAATATCAACTGTGAGAGAAGCTACATCATTATGTTTCACTTGGTGTTTGGCTTTCTAACTTGGGTGCCTCCTTTAATACAAAAGTACATTTTCTGATCACTGCAACAAAATGGCCGACTTGAAATCATCTAGTTGAGAGTTTGAATACTGGAGCCATGATCAGTGGTACAGAGTAAGCTTCATTCTGAAGGTTAAGGAAATATGTACAAAACAGAACTAGAATTAATAT
The DNA here is from genome assembly GCF_019279795.1 of Protopterus annectens. Classification (NCBI taxonomy): domain Eukaryota; kingdom Metazoa; phylum Chordata; order Ceratodontiformes; family Protopteridae; genus Protopterus; species Protopterus annectens. The sequence goes on along the minus strand of NC_056732.1, from coordinate 625,474,882 downwards.
GTCTCTGTGGAGAGGCACTGTCAGTCTAACTGGTGTGTCTTTTTGAAGATATTTATAAAATTCTACAGTCTAGGCAAAAATGCACCTAATTCTGCCTTAACTGGAAACTGCTTTTTTCCCTAACATTTACATTTCCTAGAATGGGGTGGCCATGGTCGTGCAGTGGTTAGCATTGTTGTCTCACAGCAAGAGGTTCTCCGGTTTGATTCTCAGCTGTGGTGCCTTCTGTACCGAGTCTGCATGTCCTCCCTGCAGTTGCGTGGGTTTCCTCTGGGTGCTCCGGTTTCCTCCCACATTCCAAAGACATGCAGTAGGTGGAATGGACACTCTAAATTGGCCTTGGGTGTGAGTAAGTGGTGCAGATGAGCTACTACGACAGGGCTAGCCACCCTGAGGTGTAAACCTTGGCTCGAGATGATTGTCACTGTTGAAGTGACACCTCAACCCCATGTGCAAAATGGGAAAAAAGGTTTGAGGATGGATGGATTTACATTTTCTAGTACTCCAAGGTGTAGCTGTTAACTGTACTTAAATTTAACTTTCAGCTGAGACTGAATAATTCATTGAATTTGTTCAATAAGAGATGCTAATCAACATATGTGTCTTGCCAACAACAGGAACTGCACGGATGAACAATGACACACGTTTAATGTCAGCACACAAAGTACTGTGTCAAGTATCATTTCAATGACTTTCAATGACAGTACAACACAATTTCACACATGTGGCCTTGAACAGATTTATAAATGTTGGAAACAAGGCGTATGTGTCCATTTCATGCTCAGTTAGTTCTATGTGTATCTGTCATTATGTAATATTTTTGAAAATGCATATTAAAATTCATGCCCAGGTCAACACATTACTATAGAACTATTTGAGTGACTCATGTAAGCCTCGGTGGCAGATGTTTGCTTTTCATGTGAGAAAAGATTTCACTTGTTACATACTGTATGTAAACATACAGTATACCACAAAATTCAGAACATATTAAGTATAATCTCTAAATGACTGTATAGACCTAAGAAAACAGCATCTACTTTGACTACAGATTTATGGTTTTATTCTGACTCAGCTGTATTTCAACCATATGTTCCTGAATATGGCAGATGCTTCAGCACAGATTTAACTATGCCCTCAGCTCTATAAAATAAATGCTGAAGTCCTAATGTTTTTGAAGCTAACAGGCAGTGTATAGCAGCTGACCTCAGATGAAATGTTTCAGCTTATGATTTTGTTATGCATGTTTGATTCGATGACAACCTAGAGATTGTTGTTTCCAAAGTTAGGAGTGCAGAAACTGATTTTTAGCAGAGTAAAGTACTCACATGTTTTGATTGCTCAAATAAATGAAGTAATGGGCATGCACGAACTTGTGTGATGTTTAGCCTTTTATGTCAGGTAATGCTAGTCAGTCTACATGCACTAGTCTGTACGTTATTTATGAAGTATTTTCCATTTTCTTAATGACTGTTTCTTCTGAATGCACATTATAAGCAGCCATTAGAATGCATGTACCAAGTTATGTACTCAGGGGTTGGGACACAATGTAGGATAAAAAAAAGAATAAAGGATTCAGGGACACTTAGTAAGTCTGCATAAATATTAAAGTTACATGATTGTGCCGGCATAATGTGAGAAGCATAGAGTGCAACTGAGGTAAAGGAGACACAGATACACAAGCGGGGATAAGATAATAACAAAATTAAAAAACAGACTGGCATTTGAAATAATGACAAAACAGAAGGGTGTGCAAATAATGTAGGAAGGCAGTCATCAGAGGTGAAGGACGCTGTTGTGCTTAAGCAGAGTTAGCACACAGAGTTATGTTCCATATGGATGATAAAGGAGAATGGTTTACCTAGCTTGTTAATTTCCCTACTTTTTGAATCAGTTACTGGTCCTACTTATTAAATGATTTCATACCTCATATTTCTTTTTTTCTTCCACACAATTAAGACCTGCTTTATGTCTGTCTCATGCATTTTTGAATTGTTTCACTGCTTTATTGGTTACCACATCTTCAGGAAAATTATTCAAAAATCTATTAATATTCCCCAAAAAGATCTCATACCTCCCTGGTACCTTCCAGCATGTATCTTTAGACTGCATGCTTGTGTTCTCTTAGGTCTCTTTTTGTTAAATAGTGATTAGTACTGCAATCTCTTGTGATACCTTTATGTTTCTGTCATACAACACTGACCCATTTTTAAGACAATAAATGTTAAGCTCTGATCTCTGTCCTTGTATGGATTCTGCAGAAAAACATGCACCATTGGGTTGTCTCTGTCATTCGTAAGTATGGCTACATCTGGAGTGCAGTAAACTCAATAGGCCTCAGATTCTTTCCACAGAAAGATTAACATAACTGGAGTGGAGCCAGGACTTCTGTCATGGCACTTATGTAATAACCACTATCTCCTGCATGCTCTCCTCCCTAGTTCACTTTTGACATATTTACCTCATACAGCTGGAGAAGGAAGCAGATACTATCAGAGGTGAGTGGCAGCTTACATTAATTCTGGACAAAAATTAGTGAAGAAAAGGGGGAAAAAAGCATTTCTAGGGGTGATTAAACAAAACAGCCACCAACCCACTTGGCCTCATGGAACCACTGACTAGATGGAAACTGAACACTCAAGCAGCCAACAAGAATTCCTCACAACAATTGTGCAAGAAATTAAAGAGATGAAAGCAACTCTATAGACATATATATCAAAATCTGAAATAAACTTTTCAAAAAATGGCAATTACTCAAATACAGCTGGGGGATGCGAATGTCTAACACAGTGCAAGACTGGAGGTCTCTGAAGCCCACCAAAAATATCTAGAAACTTGCTAAGTGGAGTTTGAGGACTGGGCTAGTTGAAAAAATATGTGTTTACTTGGAGTCCCTGAATGGTTTGAGGGAAACAACTTGGTAACCTAGTAAAACAAATGTTGGGTAAGTGGACAGGGCACAAGATTGAAGCAATTAAAACAGAAAGAGCTCATAGTGCCCTGTGGAGACCACACTTGGGTGGCAGAATATCCTCAAAACATGTAAATGTTAGGTTTGAACCATATGCTCAGAAAAGAGACTATACTATCTCTGCAATGGAAACCTAAGGGACCTAAGAATAAAATTGCTTTGGGTGGACTCCTGAATATATATTGAGTTGGATTACTCGGTAATTTCTAGAAAACCTCCATCCCATTAATGAGGCAATGTAAGCAATTTACAATTAGATTCCACATACTGTACAATGAAACCATTCCTTCCTAAAGGAACCAAATTCTTTCAGGATCCAAAAAGAGCAAGGGCTACTTTGCGAGACCTTATCCAAGGAGGGGCACAGGCAACACTGGAGCATGAATTGGGACACTCAAGATGACCAAAAATACCTCATCAACAGGAGACATCACAGCGCAAGGGACTACAAACTTATATGCACTGTTTAAACACTAACTGACAATGTAAAATGGCTGCACTGCTAACAAATAGGTGAAAAGGGGGCTGAACAGAGGTCTGATCTGGCTACAATGGGTATAATACAGCTCATTATTGATTATCTTGATTAGGGAAAATATATTTTACCAGGATTTAGTAGAACTTTCATGCCACAAATCTGCTTGTAATTGGAAATGTTATACAAAAATGAGAGTATAACAAAAGTGTTATATATATTAAAACCTGTGTGGGTAGAACATGGACTGGCTGCATTTGTTTAACAGCTTACAAGACACTGAAGGCTATGGACAGGGGCCATCTCTGTTGATAAGAAATAGTCTGTTCCCCACAATGCCAAGAACTTGCGTGGGATCAAGACATACATACATTTAACTGAATAAAAATAAAAAAAGACGTGGTGGTTGCAGAGTATTACATGATTGTTTGTTTTATGTTGCAGTATTAGAACCGTGTTACTCTACAAACACTGTGTGTTTTTTATTTTTATTTTTATTGTTGAACTTTCTCTTCAATACATTTAGATGACCTTGTATCATGTAGTGTGTAGGTTTTTTTATCATTTGTAATAGACCTAACAGAAAAAGGCAAGGTTATCTGTGAAGTAGCTTATCCAATCATGGCTCCATCCATAAAGGATCATTTAAAAGTTTGAAACAGCAAAACCAGATACCTTTTACATTCTAAAGTGAGGTTTCTAAGCAAATAATTATGCAAGACACAGTACATGTCTCTGTGTATTCTTTTTGCACAACAAGGAAAAAGCAACTAACTTCTGAGGCATTTAATTCACACAGCAATCAGGGGCTACGCTTCTTCCTCAGAAGTACATGTAATATGTTTAATTGTATTGTTATTGTAAATATTCTGTTTTCTAATGTTTTATTTTCTGCAATAGGGGAGCATATATTTGGGATTTTTCTGTTTTGTTTTACCTGAGTAGTGATTCAAGGGAGAAGCTGAAAACTATTAATCAGTTTATTGGAAGAGTATGCAGGTGAAAGGCCTATGATAATGCAGTATCAGAAAATTAAACAGTGAGTTTCTTTTTTTCTAACCAGAAATATCTCTAGATGTTACTGGGGGATTTTTTAGTCATTTTTTACTTGGAATGTGAACAGTCTCTGAGACCCTGTGAAGTAAGATAGGGTGTTTACCATAATTAAGAAACTTTGGGCAGATATTCTAGCATTTCAAGAAACACATAAAGGACGGGAAAAGCATAAAAACTGCAAATGTCAGGATCTATTTTGGCAGAGCATTCTGCGTATTCTGGGGGAAGAAGATGGGGGTTGTTGGTGTTGATCTCAGATAATCTTAATTTTGAAATTCAGTCTGAACTGGGTGATCTAAATGGGAGAGACACACATGTGAAGGGGAAATGGGATGAGAAATAATGTTTCTAGTAAGTGTTTATTAACCCCAGGTATTAAATTACCAGACTTGATATTGATATTATCAACAGTCACAACATTTTTAGAGGGCACTTTGTTAACTATGGGGGACTGGAATATTGGTCTGGCACTCCTAAGCCATCCATTTAATTTATTGTCCAAGCTTTTCCCAGAACACTCAAGGCTTTCCACTGTCCAAAAACATATATCCTGGTACATATACAGTAATATAGACAACACTAAGGAATGTAAAGCTTGTATTCTTTCATCTAACTCCAGTCCTATCATTTTCTCTTTATTAAAATAACCCAACCAAACTGCCAAATATCTGATGTGGGAGACTTTCCACAAGCACCCATACTGTTGTCTCAGCGTTGGCACTGGTGCATAATTTACTGCCTTTATTAATCTTGTAGAGCAAAAAAAAGTACCAAACATCTTCAAATAAGAGAAAAGACTAACCAAATCCTGTTTGTCTTATCACCTATACCATGTGTGTTAGTCGTATGGAAGAACGGGTGCGGCAGAGCTAGCCACCCGATGGTGTGAACCTTGGCTCGAGATGATTGTCACTGTTGAAATGACATCCCAACCCAATGTGAAAAAAATCGGAAAAGGGGTTGTGGATGGATGGATGGATGGATGGATGGATGGAACTTGGTAACATCACCAGGGGATCTCTCCAAGATAGAAAGAAGGCTGTCACAACAGAGTAAATGCTTAAAAGACCTAACAGATTGTCAGAGTGGGCTAATATAAATGTTGCCCAGAGAGTTAGGACAGATCAGGGACTTACCTTTTACTCTTCAGAGCATAGATAGTGGTTATATATAGACAGAATCTATACACTTAAAGAAAAGAAATACGTAATTAAAAGGCTGGTGAGCCATCCACTTGTTACTTCAGATTATGCCTCAATATAGGTTATTATACAAAGGGACTTTCAGGAAAGTATGTGCAAACACTAGCGATTCTTAGCTTATACACTCAAGAATACCTCTTATAAAGAAGTACTGATAATTGTGCTGTAATAGCAATCTATTACTATAGAAAACTGCTCCTCTTGAGAATGGGGTAAGTTGTGGGAGGATGTTAGGAAGGTGATTAAGGTGAACTTTGTGATTGCAGGGAAGCACAACTACATGAACTAAGAATGCTACAAACACACTGTAGGCACCCTACAGACATTGAAATACAGAGAATAAAATACCCAAGGTCTGAATTTCAAATACAAATTGATCAGAATATAATATTTCAAAGACAGACACTGAAAATCATTTATTTTGTCAATTCTCTCAAAGCTTTATGATAATTGGCAGTTAAAACAGGCAGCCGCTAAGATGGATCACTAAAATTTAGGATCATGAGGATGGGATTTTGCAGGTTACCTCATAATGGATATTGCAAGCTTTACAACACTATTATGTGCAAGTTTATAGTCCTGACAGTTACACATCACAAAGGGAGGAAGATATTGATTACTTTATCAGTATGTGCACTGTCCTTTCCCTTACTGAACCAGAAAGGTCTAGTTTAATACAGGAAATAACAGAGGGACTGAAGAATGCCCTGGATTCTCAGGCAAGTGGCAAGTCTCCTAGATATGATAGAATGTCAGTCAAAGTATGGAAATTATATTAGAAGATGATCTGATGAGAATATGACTGCAGTTAATAAACCAAATAATACAAGAGTTAACCCACCAAACTCCTAGCAGCAGACTGTAATAGAGCCTATACTGAAATAAGGGAAAAATCACACATTGCACAAATCACACCACCCAATTTCAGTCCTTAACCGTGACTACAATGTCTTTATGACTATGTTGACTAGGAGGCTGGAAAATATCTTACCCTTGATTATTCATGGAGATCAGTGTGGATTTGTGGAAGGAAACACACATTTGACAACACATTGCATACTATGATGGTCTTGGATGATTCCTGCACCTCTCATAAACCCCTATTTCCATTAAGTCTCAATGCAGAGAAGAATTTTGGTATGGTGAATGCATGTTTGTGGTTTTAAGAAAAATGGCCTCCCCTGCTCCTTTTGTTGAACTAATACAAATCATCTATTGAGGTGCTTTGGGCTTGGTCAGCACTATAGCTGGTTTATTAAATCCTTTTCAGGTAAACAATGGGACAAGGCTGGGATACCCTATTTCCCCAATCTTATCCCACTATACTTAGCAACCACTGGCTCAAACCATAAGGGAGTTTCTGTTACAAGGACACAGATGGGGTCATGAATTAGAAGCTCTCATATTTTGCTGATGATATCCTGTTGAACGTGACTAGACCGGATAGAGATATGCTGCATTTGTTTTACATTTTGAATGAGTTTAGGGTCCTCTCAGGGTACAAAAAGTACAGTTTTGTACCTACCATAAATGTAGATGTTCGAGGATCTACATTGCTGCAGTCATAACCTGTGGGTAGTCCGCTGTCCTCGGTCGGCCCGAATACCAAAGTATTAGGCTGGCATCGGTCATGGGCGCTCAGATCTGACGTCAGTGCGTCCTGGTATTAAAGCGCATGACCGACGTCATATCCTCAGTCTTTTCTTGCCCCAGATGTCAGAAGGCCCTAAAAAGAAAGGCCACAGCCTAAAATAGAAAAAACCTCCAAAACCCATGTACAAACAATATCTACAACCCAAACCAAACAACCACTCCAAACTACAGAGGGGAAGGAGGGAGGGTAAATTGGACTGCAGCAATGTGGATCTTCGAACATCTACATTTATGGTAGGTACAAAACTGTACTATGTTCTTCATCTCACATTGCTGCAGTCATAACCTGTGGGTAGAATCCCAAAGCAAAAGTAAAGGGAGGTTGGCAAAATCATAAAGCACTGGGAGCTGCTAATCAGCCCTGCAAGACTGCAGTGGCAAATCCAGCCCTAGATTTGGAATAAAGAGGGAGATGGTAATGTTTAGAAAAAGTGTGCACTGAACTCCAAGTAGCTGCTTCCAAAATATCTTTGGTAGCTACCCCCTCAAAATAGCAGTAGAAGTGGCAGTAGCCCTAGTGGAATGAGGTCTGATTCCAGCCGGAATCTCCTTACCATGATGAGAATAACAAAAAGCAATACAATGGCCAATCCACTTAGAAATAGTTTGTTTAGAAACAGGTTTCCCCTGAGAGCTCAAAGCAAAAGAAACAAATAACTGTTGAGACTGTCTGAAACTTTTAGTCCTGCTCAAATAATAACGCAACTGCCTGTGAATATCCAAAGTGTGCAAAATTTTCTCCCCTTTATTTTGGGGATCAGCATAAAAAGTAGGCAAATGAATAGATTGGTTCAAGGCCACATTTGAAACCACTTTAGGCATAAAAGTAGGGTTAGTACGCAGAGATACCCTATCCTTATGAAAAATCAGGAAGGATTCAACTGCCATAAGAGCCTGTAATTCAGATACCCTTCTAGCAGATGTAATGGCCAACAAAAAAGCAGTCTTCCAAGACAAAAACTTTAACTCAGACGTAGCTGCAGGTTCAAAAGGAGGTAAAGTAAGTTTTTCCAACACAAAATTGAGATCCCAGGAAGGAGTAGGAGCTCTACGTGGGGGTCTTATGTTCTTTGCCCCTCTAAGGAATTGTTTAAACAAAGGATGAGAGAATAATGGTGGGTCACAGTCATAGTGAGCAGAAATGGCTGCAGCATGAACCTTTACAGAGGAGAAAGACAAACCTTTGTCTAATAATTCTGTAAGATATTGAAGAGAAACACTCAAATTAGGCCTGGAAACATCAAAACTCTTTGCTGTGCTCCAAATAAAAAATCTCCTCCATTTATCAGCATAAACTTTCCTTGTACTAGGCCTTCTGGCCTCCAAAATAACATTCAAAACTTGTTGAGGAAGCTTCGACCCTCCAGGTTCTAGAACAGAATATGCCAGGCTGTAAGATGCAGGGACTGAATCCTGACATTGAGGAAATGATTGCCCGCCTGAGACAAAAGGTGTGGAATTGAAGGCAAAGGCCAAGGAGGCTCCCGTACTAAACTCCTCAGCAGAGGGTACCAGTGCTGTCGAGGCCAATCTGGAGCTATTAGAATCATGGAGGGCTTGTCTTGTCTGACCTTCAAGAGCACCTTGGGAAGGAGAGGCAGAGGAGGAAAGGCATAGACGTGAAGATTGCTCCAACTGAATGATAGAGCATCCACTTTCCAAGCTGTGGGATGAAACATCTTCGTGCAAAACTTTGGCAACTGGAAATTTAGTGGAGAAGCGAACAGATCTATGTCTGGAGTCCCCCATATCACTGTCAACTGTCGAAATACATGAGGATCCAACTTCCACTCGTGGGGATCCACCATCTGTCTGCTCAAAACATCTGCTAAGGAGTTCTGTGCTCCTGGCAGAAACCTTGCCTGAAGAGAGAGGTGCAAACTGAGAGCAGTCTCCCACAGAATCATAGCTTGTCTGCAAAGAGGGTACGAATGGGTTCCCCCTTGCTTGTTGATGTACCACATGACAGTTGTGTTGTCTGTTTGAATCAACACTTGTCCCGGGTGAAGTAAATCCTTGAAAGCCATCAATGCAAATTGGACTGCTAACATCTCCTTCAAGTTGATATGTAAATGTTGAAGTCTGGCAGGCCACGTGTCTTGAACCCACTTTCCATTGAGGTGTGCTCCCCAAGCCTTGTCCGAGGCATCTGTTGTTAAGATCTGACTCGCCTCTGGTCGGGTCACAGAGAGTCCCTTGTTTAGGTGACATTCCTGAGCCCACCACAAAAATTCCTTTTGAATGCAAGGTATTATTTGAATGACAGTGTCCAGATCGTGGCAGTGTTGTGTCCATACATTTTTGAGATACCATTGCAACTTCCTCATATGCAGTTTGGCATTGGGAAGCACCAGAATACAAGATGCCATGAACCCCAAGGCTTGAAGGACTGTCCTTGCAGTCAGCCTGGACCATAGAGACAATTGCTGGAAGTAAAGTGTAAGGTTCCTTTGCTTGTCTGGGGTCCAAAAAGCCATCTGGGAAGCTGTATTCAGTCTCACACCCAGAAAGCACATTTCCTGAGAGGGTACTAGACTGGACTTTGTTTCATTCACAGAATACCCTAGGCACCTTAACACTGCCATAACATACTGTAGATGGTGTAGAAGCTTGTTTTCGTCCTGAGCAAGAATCAGGCAATCGTCCAAATAAGGATAAATTTGTATTCCTCTTAACCTTAAGAAGGCTATCACCGGAGCCAGAACCTTTGTGAACACCCTGGGCACAGTAGATAAGCCAAAGGGCAATGCAGAGAACTGATAATGTAAAGTCCCAGCCCGAAAACGCAGGAATCTCCTGCAACTGGGTCTGATAGGAACATGAAGATAAGCCTCTTTGAGATCCAGAGTTACCATCCAGTGATCTTTGCCCAACAGAGGCAGAAGTTGTTGCAACGTCAACATTTTGAATTTTGGAATGTCCAGGTATGTGTTGAGGATAGATAAATCCAAAATTGGTCTTCAAGTGTTTCCTTTCTTTGGTACAAGAAACAGGCGAGAATAAAATCCTAGGCCCACTTCTGACATAGGGACCTGCTGTATAGCCCCCATTTGAAGAAGTAAAGAAATCTGTTTGTGAGCCTCTACTCTTTGCTGAGGAGGAACGTCTGGCATGCCTTTGAAAGGAGGCAATGTGTGGAAATAAAACTTGTAACCTCGGTTTATAATGTCCAATACCCATTTGTCCTGGGTGACTAAAAGCCAGTTTTGCTTGAAAAGTGCTAACTTTCCTCCCAAAGGAGCTGCCAGACAGGAGGGATCTGGCAGCTGAAGATGCAGGTCATTGGGCCTGTTTACGAAAGGACTGGCCCCTGCCCTCACTTGTAGATTGTGCAGGGGAACTCCACGTTCTAGGCCTGAAAGAACCCTGAGCTCTGCCCCTACCACGTCTAGATCTGCCCCTAGACTGTAAATCAGGAGAAGGGTAAGCCCATCCCTTAGTAGGCCAATTTCTACTAAACTTAGGGGGCTGCACCTGCAAAAAACTTTAACGGTCTGCATAGACTTAGCCTTGTCTTCCATTTTCTTTAAGACAGACTCCACAGGAGGACCAAACAAAACTTCAGACTGTAAAGGAGCATCCAAAATTCTAGCTTTAACATGCTCTGACAAATTCTGATCCTTAAGCCAGGCGTGCCTGCGAATAACTGATCCAGTGGCAGCCACCCTGGAAGAAGCCTGTAAAGCATCGAAACCACACTGCAAAGAATGCTTACCCACCTGATCAGAGGCATGAACCAACTCCTGTAATTCCTTACACTCTATGCCCTCTGCCAAAGCATCTACCTTAGATTTTAATTGAGTAAGGAGAAAATTCTGGTACTTTAACATATGAAACTGGCAATTCAAAGCCCTCATTGCTAGAGTGGAAGAGGTGTACACTTTTTTACCCCACCTATCCAAAGCTCTAGAATCTTTATCCATAGGAACTGGATTCTTTACAACAGAAGCCCTGACACCCTTATGTCCCTGACTAATAGTTTCTGGGTCAGCCCTTGGGCTCTTATACAGATATTTATGAGCCTCAGGCACTCTGTAATACCTATCTGGTTTAACTGGCGCAGGAGGCAAAGAGTCTGGATTAAGGGAAGCCTCAGAGAAAACATCCTGAACAACATCCAAAACAGGAGGTATAGCTAAGGGCCGATGTTGTGGTAAAAACAAAAATTCCCTAAGCCTCTTTCGGGAATCCGAGAAATCCTGACCTTCCCATTTAAAATGCTCCCTCATAGAATGCAAGGTTTCTGAGAAAGAAAAATCCTCTGGAGGAGAAGCAGAAGGACTGGAATCCTCTGTGTCTGAATCTGAATAAGGAGGAAAATCCTGAGTGTCTTCAGCCGAAGACTCTGAGTAATCTGAAGCCTGTTCCAAACTTTCCACCTCTGGCTCCACCCTAGGCCTCTTATCTGGAGGGGGCAGAGAACCCCTGATTAAGGAAATTAAATCTTCTGCCATTTTAAGCTTGTGTTTTTTAGGCACAGAGCCTGCAGAACTAGGACTGACACCTGAGGAAGGCAAACCAGGCCTGCCCTTAGAAGGTACCTTAGAGACTGAAGGAGAAGGCCTAACCACCTTAGGCAAAGAAGGAAGTACAGCAACCTGAGAGGCCCCCTCAGCCTGACCTGACTCCTGAGAGGCCACATCTTGCAAAATTAACGTCTCCCCCTGAGACTCAGCTGAAACCTCGGCTGGATCTACAGATTCCAGCGTAGTTTCTAAAGAACCGGCGTCCGGAACGGACGACTCATCCTGCTTGGACCTAAATGATTTTTCCTTGCGCTTCTTAGCAGTAGCGGGCGTCGGAGGATCTGACGGCATATTGTAATTACACCGCTTACCAAAGACAAGCCTAGCGCAATCTAACCTACGTTTAATGGTGCGCTTATTAAACCTAGCACAAAAGCGACACCCGACTACGTCGTCCTCAGGCCCCAAACAAGGAATACAGAGAGAGTGGTAATCCCTATGCGGTATCTGTTTCCCACAAGAAATACAATTATTCACTTTTTCTGACATCCGGAATTAACTGAGGCAAGAAAAAACAAAAATATTCCCCAACGGGGTACTTAGCCCAACTTGGTTTCGGTCTGAAACTCGAAATACGAAAATTTCAGAGCGACGAACGGCACTTGCAAACGCTGCTTCTGCTTTGGACCATGCGGCAAAAAAGACTGAGGATATGACGTTGGTCATGCGCTTTAATACCAGGACGCACTGACGTCAGATCTGAGCACCCATGACCGACGCCAGCCTAATACTTTGGTATTCGGGCCGACCGAGGACAGCGGACTACCCACAGGTTATGACTGCAGCAATGTGAGATGAAGAACATCAACTGTTACTAAAACTAAGGTAATTAGTGTAAACTTACAACTCACCCATGAGCCACCATGAAATATCCCCTGTCTAAATAGCCATAATAAACTGAAATAATTGGAAGTATGGGTGGTGGATACTTTGGGAAATCCAAAATTTTTACCTGTGAAGAAACATTGAAAAAAATGACAAACTACTTAAAAGGTGGAAGAGGAATAACTTTGGATTTAGATCAAAAACCTCAGATCTTGAAATGGTTTATTCTCTCTATACTACAATGCAATATACAAGCCTGTGGCTCCCCTCAGACTCCAAAATCCTCTTGCATACCAAAAAAATGTATAAAAGAATTATGTAGGATACAAAAAGACCACAGGCTGCATGTTTGAGAAGTTTGAATTGTCAACTCACTTCAGAGGTCTATCAATCACAGACTTAGGACTGTATTGGGGTACAATGACTCTAATGATTTTAGTTATGACCCAAACCTCAACTTACATAGCAGTGTGGAGAAATGTGCTTCTTCATGTGTGAATCCCCTTTACAATAAGGATTGTTTTGATGTTTTGTTTCTCAGTGAACCTGTCCCAAACCTCCCAGCTGTCTTCCAAGAAGGGAAACAAGAATCCAAAAGCTTTTAAAACTCCCACCCCTCTCATACCTAAGATATGTGCTTACCAAAATAGGGAATCAGCAAACAAAAGGGGAAATTCCACAAGTAATAAAAAATTGGAAGCTGAGGAGAACACAGATTCTCTGCTGGTGCCAGCTGGTAGAAGCTGATGGGTCTCTGACATGGCAGGCTGCAAATCACAGATACAGTGTCCCAAGCATTGCCCACTTAGCATACTATGAGTTAAAAATCCATGACATGGTTTTCAAGGGGGATATGAGGGAGGCAGACCTGATTACATTAGTTGAAGGTATCAGGGAGCAATAATTCCCACCTACATCCTTGATATCTGTGTTTTACTATGCCTTAAGCAGTAGTAAATACCCATTAATGTCAGGGTAGCTGGGACAACAAATATGAGAAAAACCGTGGATCCACCCAATGGCCCAACAACACATGATCAAATCAAGACTATCTAGAATATTTATCTGGAAATGCTTATATAAATACATTTGTACTCCAGCAAGGCTTGGGAAGCTGTTCCCTGGTGCTGATAGTGCTGGAGGTGTCTATCTGACTGCTTACACATTTTTCAAACATGTCCTAAAATGAAAGGCTTTTTAGAAGAAGATACTGTCCTTATTAGAGAGGTTCTAGGTTTAAGGACTGAGACTACCTCTCATCTCTTTCTATTAGACTGGAGAGAGAGAATGAGACCTTACTCACTGCTCACTGTCAACTTTTGGTTTTAATCATATTAGTGGCAAAGAAGTGAATTGCAAGGAATGGAAAAAAAAAACAGTTGTAGCTGGCCACAAGTGAAGTGAAGGAGACAATTAATAAACACATACCTGTTAGTCAGGTAGGCCCACTGTTCACAGTCCCTTTTCAAGGGTGACGCGGGAGCAATGTCTGATTAAGTGACTTGCTCAATGTCACATAATGGGTAAATGAGGGCTGAGGAAATCAAACCCTGTATCATAGGAGCTACAGAGCCTTAACCTCTGCACAGATGGAGATACTGAACAAGCTTAAGCGTAAGAGCTCAGACATGGAAGAGGTGGCCCTCAGATTAAAATTATGGCTAAATGGAAATCATGGAAGAGTTACATAAGACACCCAGAATCCTGCTCTCTAGAGGCATGTGTGTCGAAGGGACAAGGAGATAATGCCATATATGGGAAGATTAACCACTGGGGCTTTCACTTAAATATTCATGGGATTATATATAACAGTGGAAATATTTTAACTTAATTAGCCAATAAGATATCTAATGAATCTCCATATTCTCTCCCCAGTATAACAAGTTATCCAGGTAAAGTCTCAATGAATTAGTAATCCCCATTATAGTTTGTTTGCCATCTTTTACGTAATTCCTTTTGTCATGTGTTTTGGTAATCAAATCTATTTTGTCTTGCTTTCCATGTTATTACTTGTTTTTCTTTTTCCCCCATAAATGCTATTGTTTGATAAATTTTCAACACTCTATAGTATAATCTTTAGCCAACCAAATCATTCAATGAGTTTGTAGGAATATTACAACATGAAGTCTATATCGTTAATCACAACAGTGCTAACAACAGAAAGTTATGTAAGTTCTGGCATGGGATCGACCACCTCTGCTAATAAGAGCATAATACTGACACATATGCTTCTGTGAACTAGTAACTGAATGTCTTAGGTCTACCCACTGAGATACAATAACAATGCACCATGCATGAGGACACCACATTGCATAAACTGTGTTACAGTATTGTGAATACACAACAATGTTTAATTAAAAAAAATAGTGTTATGTCTACACAAAATGCCATATGATGGAGACTAAATGAATAAAGTCTTCATATGTCTATTTACTTTTTATTGATTAATTGATTTACTTGATTCTTTGATAACCACGGTAGTGAACTGATCTAAAAGAACCTATTTTGGCCATAGCCCGGAAACATAGTATATGCAATGACAACAACAAAAAGAAAAAAAATGAATGTAATCAGAAGTTTTAAGCAACATAAAAATCATATCATGATACCTACTTAGAACTGATTAGGAGTATAATGGAGCACAGCATTTATAAAATTGATTCAACATTTAGAACAAACTGTAACGGGGGAAGAGGAAGATGTTGGAAATGGCACTTTGAGAGTGTGAGGCTGCAATGGCAAGAGGCTTAATTCAAGTGACAGAAGTGCAAGTGGCAGGAAAGGGAGGTTCTTTTTTTAGAAAAGTTGTCAGTTTAGGTGGAAACTCAGGGATGGAGTCACCGCTTCCAATGTACTGGGAGACCATACCAGAATTTTGGACCAGCTACATATAAGGCATGAGTTGAGGTAGTCAAAGAATTGGGAATGCTGTTTTATTGGGCTGAGATCTAATTAAGAATATTAAACATCAGGATAAGGTACAACAGGTTTGCATGTTTTTTAACAGGTAGCTAATTAGTACAGGAGAATGAGGTACAGCAGTGGTAAACTCCATCAGGGAAGATAAATCTGCATATGAAGTAAGACAGACTTTACCAGCCTTTTATATTTTAGAAGCATTGCTAACTGAATCATGAGCAACATGGCTAAGAAACTAGGAATCTGCAATATCCAAAGTGGATTTGGATAATTTTCCAATTAGATGGTTGAAAGACCAGTTAATGGTGGCATTGCTACATGAGAGGAAAGGCTGGTCTGAGTTTGAGTCTAACATAAGTGCCATAGAGCAGGGTTGATAATAAATTGTAGGCCTCATAGATCACTCTTTTTGATAGAATCAGGCAATGCATATGAACTAAAGTTCTCAAGAGGATAAGATTTGATAAGTATGGTTCAGAGGAAGGAGCATTAAAAAATATAAGATCAGAAGTCCTAGAATGGAGATTTATAAATATGCAGATAATGTGAGAATTTGAAGAGATACTGGAGTGCAAATTAACCCTAAAAAGTCTGTCAAAAAAGAAGCTTTAAATCACATAAAAGTAGTAGATCCAAACTTGCAAAGGAAAGGGAATTAATAAGGAGATTGTATCTGATAATGCCAAAAGCCTCACTGTGAACTATGAAACCAGTTATTATCATCAGGTCAGAATGGAGTTAGTGAGGAGAAGGAATGTTATTTGAGAGCTTCTTCCTTATATGAAGCTATGTTGGAGTCTTGTAAGTAAGTAGTATTTGAAAATATAATTAAAGGCTATGAACTCACCATAACTAGACATCTGTGTTGTCCATTTGCATTCTTCCTCAATGCATGGCTTTGGATCCAATCCTCAGATCCGAATCGGCCACATATTCTAGATTTCAGATACATCTCTCGAGCTCCTCCTTCTACCCACAATGCACTATTCTATCCCCATTACCTCAGATTGACTTTGTTGCAATATAACCCTATAGCTAAACAGAGACAGGTATAGGCTGACAGTGAAAGGAAGGGCTCATATCCAGAACTGTAGGTTCCATACACAATCCTACAGATCAATCCAGAAAAAAGGATGGAGGATGGATGGGATGGAAGTTAAGGAAGAATGAAAATGGACAACAAAGATGTCTGGTTATGGTAAGTATATAACTTTTAAATCTGATGTTGTCTTTTTCATTCTTCCTTAACCCATGGAACAGGGTCCCCAGCTAATTTGATTTTGAGTGGCCCTCAAGGAAGGATATTTTGGAGTACTACCAAACCAAAGGCGGCTCTGTCTCCAGAGATAATATTCAATTTGTAATAAGTAACAAAGGTATGAGTATTGGACCATGTAGCTACAGCACAAATATCATCAATAGATGTTGTTGACCAAAAAGCAGATGAAGTAGCCATGGATCTGGTTGAATGAGGCTTGGGAGGTTTTAGGAAAGGTCATGCCTTGTTGTGAATAAATCCAAGAAATAGAATCTGTAATCCATTTGGCTAGAGTGACTTTAGAGGCTGAACAATCCAGCCTTTTTGGTGAAAAAGAGAAAAACAGCTGATTTGACTTTCTAATTTGTTTTGTTCTGTGAAGATAAAAATGTAACTGCCTATGTACATCAAAGAGATGCATCATGTACTCTCCTTTATTTCAAAAAAATTGGAAAGAAAACTGGTAAGCTAATGGGTTGGTTAATGTTATTTTCAGAAGCCACTTTTGGTAAAAAAGAAGGGTTTGTCCATAAGGTGACCCTATCTTTATGAAAAATTATGTAAGGTGATTTTGAAGACAGAGCCTAGAATTTAGATATTCTCTTTGCAGAAGTAATGACTACTAAAAAGACTGCTTTCAATAAAAGGAATTTTAAATCAGTTTGAGCTGAAGGTTCAAAAGGGTTCTGAGTTAGACCTTGTAGCACAACTATCAGATCCCTAGGAGGTGATTGATTCTTTATTGGAGGTCTTAGAAGAAATATATTTTTTAGAAAAGCCTTGCATAATTTGGATGAAACTAACAAATAATTTCTGTTTCCTGTGTGAAAATTGAAATTGTTGCCAGTTGAGGTTTAATTGCAGAGAAATGTGTTCCTTCTATAAAACAAAGCTGCTAAAATTTGAAGAACTGTAGAAACTGGTGCAGAGAAAGGGTCAAGCTCAGTATTCAAGGTCCAAAGGAAGAATATTTTTCATTTGTTCTTGTATACTTTTTTGGAAAATTCTCTTTGAGAAGCCAAAATAATGTCACATACAGGGGAAGACAGCCTGGGCTATCTAACCATTACTGGAAATAGAGAAACCACGCAGTTAGTTTGAGAGCCTGTATTTTGGGATTTTGGATCCCTAATGGATGAGAAAGGAGATCCAGAGCTGGATCCAATATCCATGCAGGAAAGCAAAGATGAGACTGTAGGAAGGGGAACCATACTTGCCAAGGCCAGAAAGGGGCAATGAAGATTACTGAGCTCTTCAGCCGACTTGCTTTCTGCAGGAATTTGGGATCAAGGGGAGAGGGGGATAATCATAAAGGAGACCCGAGGGCCAAGTATGGACTAGAACATCTCTTGGTGACTTCCACTGAGGGGGAATAAAAGCAAACTACCCTCTGCACTTACTGTTGTGGAGAGTTGCAAAGAGGTCGAGCAAGGCTGACCCCAATGACAGAAATCAATTTTACCACAGACTGATTGAAAGACCATTTGTGAGGCATCAAAATGGACCTGCTTAGTTTGTCCACTAGTATGTTGGTTTTCTCCAGAATGTGCATTCCAATGTTGCCAGTCTGAATTGCAAAAGTCCCTAGAGGGAAATTATCTTGAAATGCCTGCAGTGGATGTAGAACTGCTCTCATCTCTAGAACATTGGTCTCTTGGGGGTACCACATGCCTTGGACAATTTTTCCCAAGAAATGCCCCCCACCCCAGTTGAGAAGTGCCCGTGGCCACTTTGGCCATTGGGGGTCGCAAAACAAAAGGTCATCTTAGATGAATATCATCCGATTGGATCCACCAGTGAATGTGTTGTTTACAAATTGGAGTAAGATTGACTGGAAAAGACAGGGATTGATGCAGAATGGACCATTGTACAACTAGAGTCCATTGGAGAGCAGGCATAAAATAACATGCTAAAAGAAGTAATAAAACAGCTGCTGCTATAAAACTTTGTTCTTAAAGTACTGCTGAAAGAGATAGATGGGGAAAAAAAGAAGATTAACCTAACTTCTGATAGTAAAAATCCAATGAGGAGGTAGAGATGCTACCTGTGCTGTATTATCCAAAAGTGTACCAATGAACTCCAGGCTGTGGAGTGGGGTTAAGCTTAATTTAGTATAAATTATTGCTATACCCAATGACTTGCAAATCTGGAACAAATAATCCCTGGCATGCAGAAGGAGATGCTTGGGGGGGGGGGCAGGTGAAGAACCACTCATCAAGATATAGAAACACTTGGAATACTTTTAGTCTCAGGTGAGCTGCCACTACTGCCATACATTTGGTAAACATCCTGGGGAATGTAGTGAGTCCAAAGGGCAAGGCTCTGAAATGGTAATGACTGGCTCCCAGCTGAAAGCATAAGTGTCATCAGGAGTATGATGACATGGGCTAGTGCCAGCATAGCTAGCTGGAGTTTTGTAAATAATGATATCCTTTGAATATCAAACTGCTGTGTACAAGATGACTGGGTTCCAAATATATTGGAACTATATCGCATTTGAATATCAAATTGATTTGTACAGATGCTTATGTTACACATGTATTAGAATTGTATGGCATTTGAATTTCAAATTGTATTTGTAAAGTTGCTAGTGTTGAAAAATGTATCAGCAGTGTGTCCTGCTGGATGGAGAAGGAAAATACATGTGAGACTGTATGCATATATATATATATATATATATATATATATATATTAGCAAAGGACTGTGGAAGAGCAGAGGTTAACCAGCTAGTTTACTTTTAGAAAGAATAAGGGAAATGTAAATGAGCTATTAAACCATTAAAATGGCATCCCACATTGATGAATAGGACCGGAGATGGTAGGGCTGGACAAAGTCATTGTTTATTAGCTTCAGTAAAGAAGAGGGGAAGTACTGTAATTGTTTCATGGCTCCAAGGCACTGCCATAAACTTTTGGATGTGTATTGTAGCCATCTATGCTAAATTTCTGTCTCCACTTCAATGGGGGATACTGTGAGAACCTAGAGTCAGGTGACCAGATTAGGTCATTCTGCCATCCCTGCAAATAATAATATTAGATATTACAGGGAGCAATCTCTGATAATTGAGTATTCTATCTTGGTCCTGACAGCAAGAAGGACCATTCACCACATCCTCTGCCTTGATCTATTAAGTAAGTAGGGAATAGTTTTTTAACCCAAAGCGAGTAACACTGTAAGCGATGTCAGAAACAAAACGGCATATAAAAACAAAGAAACCAGTTTTATTAGCGCTTTTGGTGGGATCAGTGTCTCACCTTCTTCAGACAACCACACAATCAATTAACATATTTTATATATATAATTCAAATACATTTAATTGACAATTATATGGACCGTGATTAAACTGCTTGTCCTTAAAGGAACATCACATAAAATGAACTAATTCCTGTTAATAGAACACTTATACAAGTTAAAACAAATTAAAATCTTGCAATGTTACACCCCATGTCAAATTCATTTTAATATATATTATATTGTATTATATTAAAATCAGAATATACAATTAATTTTATTAATAAAAAAATCCATTTCACATTAATTTTAAAAGTAACAAAGTAGGAAACATGATCTAAATAAGATCAAAATTGAAAGTTAAAATTCTTGTTCAGGGGACGCATATTACATTTATAAAAGTATATTATATAATTATATAAATATATAAATATATAAATAAATATATTTTAATAAGCAAATCTCATATCCTTTTAGGACTATATATTTGTAATTAATTTTAAAACAAAGAATATTTTTAACCAATTATTAACCTAACAAAACATTTTGTAACTTTAAACTGACTCCTTTCATCTATTAAGTGCTAGGCACTTCAGAACACATTTTATAGAAACGTATTCATTAATGCCAGGATAGACACGAGCTCCTGTTCTGATCTGCCACTTAATTTCATCTATTTCTAAATATAGTTGCCACGGCCGACCTCTTGGATCAACTTGTTTCTGTTGTAGGATGGTAAATCTAAATTCATGTTCTGGAAATTCAAGAATGTGTCTAGCCAGCGCATTATTCGTATCTTTTCTATTAATTGCATAACAATGCTCATAAATATGCTGCTTAACTTTTCTCTCGGTCTTTCCAATATAAAAAGCCAGGCACTGAGCACAGGTAGCAACATAGACCACCCCTTTTGTGTGGCAATTAAACCTCCCATTGATGTAATATGTTTCGTCTTTTATTCTAACATTATTGTCAAGGTAAATATACTTACATTGCTAGCAGGCGCCACATTTAAACATTCCAAAATTACCATAAAAATTTCCAAAAAAACAGAGTGGCAATGGGCTCCCCCTGTGGAGGTAGCTTTGCAAATTGTATTATGGCCTATTGGGAAAGAATGTTGCTCTTTCAAAACACACTATTTCAAGAGAACGTGACCTGGTACACATGATACCAGGATGACATGTGTCTTGCTTGGAAAGGGCCAAAAGAGCTTGTTCCTGCTTTCACTGAGTGTATAACAAGGATGACTGACTTTTTCGAGTTCACATATAACTTGGAAGAAGCAGCCATTAACTTTTTGGATGTAAGCCTTTTTAAAGATACAGTAAACTCTAGGTACAAGAGTATCATATATAGAAGGCCTTCTTATTCTAACTCCTTTCTTTATTTTACCAGTAGCCACCCTTACTATCAAAAGAAGGCTGTTGTTAAAGGGCAGTTGGTAAGGGCGGCTAGGATGGTGACTGATGAGGAAGATTTTGAGGCTGTTTGCTCCTTAGAACTATGTTTATCAATAGAGGCTATCCTGAATTGATGATTGATCCAATCCTACTAGAAGTAAGTTATAAGAGGAGGGTAGGGCATTTTAGACCGTTGTTGACTAATAACTCGTTACAAAGAAATGACTATTTAGAACCCATATGTAATTTGGTTCTGAATAATAATGAGTCCAATTTTAGAGTTAGTTTTTTATGTACTTATTCTTTAGACCATCTAAGAATGAGACAAATGTTATACAAAAATTGATAGATAGTGACCTACTTAAAATACTAGGAGTGAAACCCAAAGTTACTTACAGAAAAGGGGCTAACTTGAAAGCACTACTTGAAAGGAATAGGAAGCCTAAAAACTATGGTAATTTTGGAATGTTTAAATGTGGCGCCTGCCAACAATGTAAGTATATTTACATTGACAATAATGTTAGAATAAAAGATGAAACATACTACATCAATGGGAGGTTTAATTGCCATATGAAAGGGGTGGTCTATGTTGCTACCTGTGCTCAGTGCCTGACTTTTTATATTGGAAAGACTGAGAGAAAAGTTAAGCAGCGTATTTATGAGCATTGTTATGCAATTAATAGAAAAGATACGAATAATGCGCTGGCTAGACACATTCTTGAATTTCCAGAACATGAATTTAGATGTACCATCCTACAACAGAGACAAGTTGATCCAAGAGGTGGGCTGTGGCAACTATATATAGAAATAGATGAAATTAAGTGGCAGATCAGAACAGGAGCTCATGTCTATCCTGGCATTAATGAATACGTTTCTATAAAATGTGTTTTGAAGTGCCTAGCACTCAATAGATGAAAGGAGTCAGTTTACAGTTACAAAATGTTTTGTTAGGTTAATAATTGGTTAAAAATATTCTTTGTTTTAAAATTAATTACAAATATATAGTCCTAAAGGGATATGGGATTTGCTTACTAAAATATATTTATTTATATATTTATATAATTATATAATATACTTTTATAAATGTAATATGCATCCCCTGAACAAGAATTTTAACTTTCAATTTTGATCTTATTTAGATCATGTTTCCTACTTTGTTACTTTTAAAATGAATGTGAAATGGATTTTTTTATTAATAAAATGAATTGTATATTCTGATTTTAATATAATACAATATAATATATAGTAAAATGAATTTGCTATGGGGTGTAACATTGCAACGTTTTAATTTGTTTTAACCTGTATAAGTGTTCTGTTAACAGGAATTAGTTCATTTTATGTGATGTTCCTTTAAGGACAAGCAGTTTAATCACGGTCCGTATAATTGTCAATTAAATGTATTTGAATTATATATATAAAATATATTAATTGATTGCGTGGTTGTCTGAAGAAGGTGAGACACTGATCCCACGGAAAGCCCTAATAAAACTTGTTTCTTTGTTTTTATATGCCGTTTTGTTTCTGACATCGCTTACTGTGTTACTCGCTTTTGGTTAAAAAGCTTTTCAGTTTTCATTTTGTAGTTTTAAGTAGGGAATAGTAATTCTCCTAGATTTAGTCAGGAAAATATAGTGAAGCTTAGCTTAGATATTATTTTTCTTTATTTGTCTGAGTCTGTCCATCAATGTTATTTTGAATATTTCCTGTGATTTGAACTCTGAGGTTTACTGTAAATATATATTCAGTATTTTCATGTTCTTTTTTATTTATTATTAAATATATTTAAAACTTTTATACTGGCTAGTCCTTTTAGAAAGTATTTAACTTCTGAGAGCGCTTATATTTATTTGGTGACACTGTGTGGGCCACTTCTGAAGGCCTAGCTGTCTTGTTCAACTACTACCATTTGTATTAGTATCAATACTACACAATATAATTGGACACTCTTTGTTAAGGGCATTAGAGTAGATGATTGTGGAGTG
Source organism: Protopterus annectens (assembly GCF_019279795.1). NCBI lineage: Eukaryota > Metazoa > Chordata > Ceratodontiformes > Protopteridae > Protopterus > Protopterus annectens. The sequence continues at coordinate 625,451,383 of NC_056732.1, read as the reverse complement.
TCTGGTGGCAGTGATAGCTACCTTATATTCTGGGCAGAAGAGGGCACAACAGGTAAATCTGTGCCAGCCTTTCCCAGGTGTGTGAGTGTGAAAAATTAAATTTCAAATAATGTGTGTGTCAGCTGCTTGGGGCAGGGACACAAAACACTGGGTTCACAGAGAGGGTGCCGGAGGACTTGGCTTGGGCACTCCACTGAGGACTTAACCCTACAGCTGCACTAGTGGGGAGTTTTATTGGGGACCTAGAGGGAGACAGACAGAGAGATCCAGACCCCAGACCGAGTGTGTTCCCTGCGTGCTCTTAAGGGAAATTATGCTTGATGCAAAAAGGTCTGCATCTGGAAATACTGAGTGTATCCATTTGTATTCCAACTGAACATCCCTCTCTCGTGTCAGTGGTGAGGATTGAGGCTCCTTGATTACTGGCCTAGAGAAGGGTCAATACAGGGACAATCTGTCTATTTTGATATGATAGTACACATCCTGAAGATCTACTGAGCACACCCAATCATCCTTGTGAAGAAAGTGTAGGATGGACTGTACAATGACCATTTGGAACTTTGATTTCTTCATGTGTTAATTCAAATTACTCAGAAACAAAATGGGTCTGAGGTCCCCTGTTTTCTTGGGCACTAAAAAGAAGCGTGAATAAGTTCTGAATCCCATGTGGTCAGGTGGGACCTTTTGGATGGCTCTTTTTTCTAGCCGCTTTTCAATTTCTTATGCTGCAGCTTTCCTTTGATTGGATGGAATGCTGGGAAGCTTATTTCTTTTGGAGGAAGGGAGCCAGAAAAATGGTATGTAATAACCTCTTGATATTACTCTTAGCACCTATGAATTCTGTGTTATATCTGCCCAAGGATCTGGGTGCAAAGACAATTGTCCCCAACTGCCTCTAGAGTTGGGCAGTCAGGCAGCACTTCAGGAGCACTAAAAGAGTATGTCTGGAAATGAATCCCTGAAACCCTGAATCTATAGGCCTCGTCTGCCTCTAGGGTGATGTCTTCCATTATAATTTCTTCCTCTGTCTCTAGAGGAATTATCTCCGCACAGGTCTTGGAAAGGTTCCTGAGATTTCCAAAGCCACATCTTCTTATCACCTCTCTAATTCCTGGAAAAGGTTAATTGAGGGGTAGAACATTTGATCCTATGGCAGACAGAGTCTTTCCATCCACTTTACTGTCAGTAAGCATCTCCTTTACTGATGGCCCAAACAAAAAAAAAAGTGCTATTGAATGGGACATTGATAAAGGATGTCTTAAAAGGCTCCTAAAAGTCAAATAGTCTCATCCAGGCATGTCTCCTTAAGGCAATAGCTGCTCATGATGTACCTTCACTTGTGTGTGAGATCAACCTTATTGAAGCATTTGTTATGGATGAAAGACTGGCCAGTTGCAAGGATGTTCTTTTGAAAAATTCTCCAGAAATGGACTCTGAGACAGTGTTTTATAGCTCTTTGGTCAAATTTCTCTGAAGTCTAGTATAGTGTGCCAGGTAGTTTAGTGATCTCAGGGCAAATGTTGCCAAGGCAAAGACTTGCTTTCCAAATCTGTCCAATGCTCTAAAATCCCTGTTTGGTAGATGGACAGAAGAGCTCTGTTCTGCTAGCTCTTTCTTGGTGGTTGCTGCCACCACCATATCATCAACTGGGACTCATTTGCTCTAGTGGGGTCTGTCTGTTGGTGGGGCTAAAATTCTATTGAGTCTTTCTGGGATCAGCTTGACAGTATCCATTTCCTTCCAAGCCCAGTGGGAAACCAAATCAATAAGTTCATCTGCCAGGGCATGACCCAAGACGTAGACAGGCCAGAAACAAAAGCCTCCAAAAACACAGATTCTTCTGGAGATTTATTTATGGAAGACCAGCAACCTTTTTGTTTTAAAATTTCTAAAATATCTCCAAAGGAGATGTCATCTGGTGGTGATCTAAGGGACTCTTCTCCTTCATCAAAACACGTATCCTCTGTGAATGACTCCATCAGGAGTCAATATGTCTCCTTTTACACATTCTCTTCCAACGTACCTCCTCTGTGGGATGTTTAGGTGAAGTGTCAGAAGAAAGGAAAAGTTCTACTGGAACTGGTTGGACACTTACTGGAACTGGCTGCCCCTGTCGAGTAGGTCTGATTGATTCAGTGCTCAGAACCAATGAGAGAAAAGGGATAGGATCTGAAAAGTGAAAAGGTGGTTCTCTGGAGAGAAAAAAGGCCCTTTCCACCACATTGAAAGCCAACAGACCTGGAGAAGCTTTGACCCACCCCCTCAGAGCTGAAACTCCAGATGAAGGTAGGTCTTGATTGCCCTCAGATCAACACCTCAAGAATAGATCTGGATCCAAACTGTCCAGGGCTGAGGCTCTGAGGGGAAGGGACAGATCTGACAAAACCAGAGCCAAACTTATCATCTCAGATCTGACATTGACACTTTGGCTTTGGGACACGTTTTGATCCAAGGGTATTGGAGCAGAGCTAGTCAAGGATATAGTCACAGTAAAAAAAAGAAGCTTTCCTTGGATCCAACACCAGACCTCTTGGAGATTTCAGATCCTGGGAGTCTGAAAACACTGGATTGATCAGAGAAGGAGATAGAATGGACCTGGACATGGATATTGCAGACATACTCACAGATCTGACAGGAGATGAAGCTGGTAAGACCCCCTTCTGGATCTAAGCTCTGAGAAATTTTCACATCATCCTATCCACATCTCTATCTGTCAAGGACCTAGGGTTGAAAGTAGAGCATATTGAACAAGAAGTGTCCAAATGCCCAAGTCCAAGGCAGTACATGTACTCCTTGTCAGTATCTGAATTGGGGATTTTATGCTCACAAGAAGTGCATTTTTTAAAACCTGTAGGTTTATCTGACATGGCAGATAAGCAATAAAAAGCAATAAAATAACTATAAGAAAAATACTTTTGTAGCTATATATATATATATATATATATATATATCTATATATCTATATATATATATATATATATATATATATATGGTTTCCTATGAAACCATCGAATTTACACTACATCGAGAATGACTACATCGAGACTAGACCATCGAAAGTACATAACAGCGAAAACAGAAATCGTCGACATTGAAAACATTGACTACATGGAAAGTGCAGAACATACAAGAGAGAAGTTATAAATACAGTTATACTACACTACATACCATACACACTAGCCCTGACCCAAACCCTAACCCTAATGTCCGACACTATCGCACACTTCACCTACCTGCACCCTAACCCTAACTCACTTACCCACCCCTAGCCCAAGCTCCGACACTAACGCACACTTCACCTACCTGCACCCTAACCCTAACTCACTTACCCACCCCTAGCCCAAGCTCCGACACTAACGCACACTTCACCTACCTGCACCCTAACCCTAACTCACTTACCCACACCTAGCCCAAGCTCCGACACTAATGCACACTTTACCTACCTGCACCCTAACCCTAACTCACTTACCCACCCCTAGCCCAAGCTCCGACACTAACGCACACTTCACCTACCTGCACCCTAACCCGAACTCACTTACCTGACCACTCCTACTTCCGTCACTGTCGCACACTTACCGGGCCGCGATCACACATTACCCTTGTCGGTCTTTCCGCTGTCGGCGAATCACCCTGTCGGTATACGTACCTGTCGGTTATCTGGCGTCGGTGATTTCTGCGTCGGGGAATCGGCGGTTCGGTCTTTAGAAGGGGACCCGTTAAACATACACAAGTGCTCTGACATTTCATTTTCGACGCTTTGGAAGTCGACGATTTCCGTTTTCGATGGTTTGCAATTTCAATATAGAAGTCCCGATCTTCTCATTTTCGATGTAGTGTAAATTCGATGGTTTCATAGGAAACCATATATATATGTATACATGAGCATGAGGGAAAGAGAGACAGAGAGAAAAGGAAAATGTAAATATTTTAATTACCAACTGTGCTAATTTAACAGAATTACCCTTTGTGAAAAAGGTTAAGCAGAAATACAAGCAATGGCAATAAAGATTTACTATTAAGAAAAAGTATAAGTTCCTAATGTTCTGTGAAACTTCTAAGAGGGAAGATAAATTTCAGAGTTTTAAATAATAGAAAAAAGATGAAATAACTCACTAAATTAGTTTTACTGGTGCTTGAGACAGTTAACTGTATCTACTCATAATGGCGACAGACAAGATCTGGGCTAATGAGAATGGAATAGTGCATTATGAGTACAGGGAGAAGCTTGAGAGCTGGATCTGAAGTCTGGAATATGCACCTGAGTCAGATCCGAGGATCGGATCCAAACCAGTGAGTTGAGGAAGAATGAAAATGACAGATTTAGAAGTTTGCTCAGAAATGGTCTTCATGACTATCTTTGCTAGGAATGTTATAATGAAAATGACTTGGAACTCATGTTCACTGAGAGGGGAAAGACAAATTGTTCCTTCTAGGAAGAGGGAAAGATCCCATGATAGTGAGGAAGAGAGAGAGAGAGAAAGAGAATGTGATAGACAGGGTATAAGATTAGATCTTTGCAAAATCAAAGCAAGTAGGTGAAGTCTGCCTCTGCATTCAGTCAAGCAGTCAGGCAACTTTCCTGTTTTTTTCAGAGTGACACTTTTAAGGAAAAAGTGTGGGAGGATGGGCTAAGTGGGAGGAGTTGCTGAGATCGCATGTCACTGCTGAATGTGTTTTCTTTGCCTTCTCATGGCGTTTGGGTTTGTTTTTAAGATTAATAATATATTTGTTTCTAACTTTAGTGAATTTCTTTTTTCCAGTTTTTCCAGATAAGATCTATTTGTCTCATTAAATCACACAGAACCTGGGACATTCAAGCTTCTACCAGTGTTAGCGTCTTTATATCTAAAGGGTGGTGGAATTAAGTACAGTTGTGTGAAATCTTACCATACCAGTCCTTCTCTTCACTGTTGCAGTATTCTTCATGTAAGGGATCTCCTGCCAACAATAGCTCAACATTTGGCCAGTATACCAAAGCCTTCAGCTCTTCTAGGTGCAATACATCACAAGTATGCTCCCTGTGCAGAGACATAGGGCATAAATGTGATGTACAGATCCAAACACTCAGAACTGAAAAATCCCCAGGAGGAACAAAATGCCCTCAGAGACAAAGTGGAGCATGTGTATCCAGAAGGAAAAAGAAGGAAGGAATGAAGGAAGGAAGAAGGGAGAAAGGGCCCCTTGGCCAGGAGGGAAATGGAACACAGGGCAACAGGAAGGACAGAGGGGGAAGGAAAGAGGAAGCAAATGCAGCAACAGTGAAGTACATCTGCTGTTATGGTAAGATTTTACACAACTGTACCAAGTAACTGTTCCTCCATATCACTGTTGCAGTATTCTTCACCTAAGGGAAAGTAAAAGAGCTCAAGAAGAAGCCTGGGAGGAGGAAAACACAGAGAAACCCCACACCAACCCATGAAAACTAGCCCTGGCAAAACCTGCTTTGGCCCTGGAAATAACATCCAACTTATAATATTTAGAAAAAGTTTGAACAGCAGTCCAAGTAGCAGCCTAAGGGATAGAACTGATATCCAGACCCTTGAAAAAGGCATCAGAGAAGGCAACTTCCCAAGCAGAATTTACCTTTAATGATGAGGAAAGACATTTGCCATAAAATAATAGCTGAAGGAAAAGGCCTTAGAAATCCAGGAAGAGCTGCTTTGTTTAGAAACAGCTAAACCCATTCTTTGTTTAGAAAAAAGCCAAACCCAAAGTCCTGGGATGAAAAGAAACAAGCTGCTCATATTTGCATACAAAGTTAGTTTTATCTGAATAATATCTGAGCTGTGTATACATATCTAAGGTGTAAAAAACCTTTTCACTGGCAAACTGCAGAGATGGAAAAAAGGAAGAACGTTGAATAGACTAACTAACGGACAACTCATTGACCACCTTGGGTATAAAAGAAGGATTAGTCTGAAAAGATAGCCTGCCTGTATGAAAATTTAAGAAAGGAGGAATAGCCATGAGAGCTTTAAGTTCAAAAACTCTCTTGGCTGAAACAAGAGCCAAAAAAAGTTTCTCTAGAAGGAATGAAGGAAGGAACAAAGGATAAAAGGCCCCTTGGCCAGGAGGGAAATATGACACAGTGCAAGAGAGCCAGGACAGAGGGGGAAGGAAAGAGGATGCACATATGGCAACAGTGAAATGAAGGACACCTGAAGATTGAACAATGTCTTCCAAGTACAATATTGTAAGGAAACTAAAGAAGCAGACTCAGAAGGAGCCTGGATCAATGTTTAAAGTACAAAACTGAGGTTCCAAGAAGGTGGAATATGCTTCCCGGGAGGCCCGATATGAAGGATGCCTTTAAGAAATTACTTGACCTCAAACCTAGATGCCAGAGGAGGATTCAAGGACAGACAAGTTGATTGCTGACAAGTAAGCATTAGTGAAGAATATGTCAACCCAGGATGCAGCAGATCACACAACTAAGAGAGAACCAGAGAAACTTCCACAGATAAGGGACCCTGATGATGAGAGAGGCACCAGACAGAAAATCTCTTCCATTTGGACATGTAGGATTTTCTAGTTGTGGGTTTCCTGGCCTCCTGTAGAACCTGAAACACATCCTCAGAAAAGATTTGCTTAAAAGGGATCAAAACTTTATCACCCACAGTGTCAGTTGAAGAGTAAACAGGTGAGGATGGACAAGGGATTCCTTGTCTTTTATGAGAGGATCCACCCAGTGAGGTAACTTGTGGTACTTGCCCCTGCCCAAGTGAAAGAGAAGGGGGAATGGATGCTGTCTATGCCAAATGAGAGTCACCAGCAAGATTCTGGGTGAGTCCTGCCTGATCTTGTGCAGAAATCATGACAGCAGGGGAAGGAGCAGGAAATCATATAGAACCATCCCCTTCCAAAGAAAAAACATGGCATCCACTTTCAAAGTCAGAGGACTTGGGAATTTGGAACAGAATAGAGGAAGTTGTCTGTTCAGAGGGGAGGTGAAAACACCTACCTGAGAAATACTCCACTGATGAACAATGTCCGGGAATACATCTCTTTGCAGCATCCATTTGTGAGCTTGTGTTCTGGACCTTCTCAAAGAGTCTGCCACTACACTGTGCTCTGAGGGAATGTAAACTACCTGAAGTCACTTGATACTGGATAGCTAGATCCCAGACCTAAAGCAACAGTATGCAAAGAATATAGGACCTGGTGCCCACCCCCCACCCTCCACTTGTGGACATACCACATCACTATGGTTTTGTCAGTGAAGACTTTGATGGTCCCGGGATGAAGGAGGGAATGGAAATCCTGTAGAGCCAAATGCAGAGCAATCACCTTTTATATTGATACGATCCAACCTTTGCTGAGGAGGCCAGAGACCTTAGACCTTTAGGGGGTCACAAGAGGCACTACACCCCCTGTCTGATGTGTCCATGAAAAGCTCCTGAGTGGAAAGTGGAGCTGGAAAAGGAAGTCCTGGATTGAGAGAGAGTCGATGAATCCACCTCTGAAGCTCGAGACAAGGAAGAAAAAGAACAGGGAACTACACGGGGTGACAATGCTGAAGACACATTGATTTGAGGTACCACTGAAGTTTCCTCATATGGACCCTGGTGAGAGGGAACATGGGAATGGTGGACACCATAAATCCCAGAACTCTGACAAAAGTACAGTTGTGTACACTTACCATAAATGTAGATGTTCGAGTGTATTCACTGTTGCAGTCATCACACTTGGGTTATCTTGCCAGGGGTAACCCTCAGTCGGCCCAAATACCAGAGGCTTAGTATTTCTGTGTCAGTTGCTGTCACTCCAGGACTGACGTCAGGTCATCAGTGATATAAAAACAGGCAGCCAACACCATTACATCAGGTTTTCTTGCCCCATATGTCAGGAGCCCCCAAAAGGGAGCTAAGTTATGGTGGAGTAATACCACCCATATAAAGTAAATACCAATAGCCCTGTAAGGGTGAGGAAGGGAGAAAGAAAGAGAAAAATGGGCTGGAGAGTGGGAAACCAGGACTGCAACAGTGAATACACTCAAACATCTACATTTTATGGTAAGTGTACACAACTGTACTATGTTCTTCATGTTTCACTGTTGCAGTCATCACACTTGGGTTGCTTCCCAAAGCTGAGGATTGGGTGGAGGCAGTCAAGAAGAGTTGGGGCTGGCTAGAATGCCCTGCAGGACTGCAGTTGCAAAGCCTGCCCTGGATTTTGAAAAGATAGGCAGGTGGTAATGCTTGGTGAAGGTATGAGCAGAACTTCATGTTGCAGCTTCCAGGATGTCCCTGGTAGGGACCCCACTGAGAAAGGCTGTAGAGGTTGAAGTTGCCCTAGTTGAATGTGTTCTGACCCCCTGTGGGGGTGGTTTCCCATGGTGTTTGTAACTGAAATGGATGCAGTGTGCTATCCATTTGGAGATGGTTTGTTCTGATATGGCTTTGCCCTCTGCCCCTGGTGCTAAGCTGACTAGCAACTGGTAACATTTCCTAAAGGGCTTAGTCCTATCCAGGTAGAATCTGAGCTGGCTGTGCACATCTGAAGAGTGCAGGATCCTTTCCCCCTTATTCTGAAGTTTAGGGAAAAATGTAGGCAAATGAATAGATTGGTTAAGAGCCACACTGGACACAAACTTAGGCATGAAAGTTGGGTTAGTCTTGAGGGAGACACTGTCAGCATGAAAAATGATGAAAGGTTCCACAGCCATAAGTGCTTGTAGCTCAGACACTCTTCTAGCTGATGTGATGGCCAGAAGCAAGGCTGTTTTCCAAGAGAGGACTTTTAACTCTGCTGAAGCTGCAGGCTCAAACAGGGGGAGCATGAGCTTTTCCAACACAAAGTTAAGGTCCCAAGCTGGAGTAGGGACTCTCCTTGGTGGCTTTAAGTTGTTATTCCCTCTCAGGAATTGTTTGATGAGAAGGTGTGAGAAGAGAGGTGGCTCAGTGCTGTAATGTGCAGAGATGGCAGAGGCATGGATTTTAATGGAAGAGAAGGAGAGGTCCCTGTGGAGTAGTTCTTCTAGGTAATCCAGGATGAGAGGTAAGGAGGGCTGTGCTGGGTCAGCTCCTTTAGTCTGGATCCAGGAACAATACCTTTTCCACTTGTCAGTATAGGATTTTTTAGTACTGGGTCATCTGGCTTCATGTATGACATCCAGGACTTGTTTGCTTAGGGTAGCCAGTGGAGGAGAAGTCAATGAATAAGCCAGGCTGCTAGGTACAATGTCTGCAGCTGTGGATGCAAGAATTCTCTCTCCTGCTGAGTCAGGAAAGTTGGAATCTTGGGTAGGTGCCATGGAGGCAACGGGGACAAACTTCGCAGTAGTGGGTACCAGTGTTGGTGTGGCTAGTTTGGGGTAATCAGGATTGCTCTTGGTCTTTCCTCCCTTATTTTGAGTAATACTCTGGTCAGAATAGGTAGAGGGGGACATGCATAGATTGAGAGGTTTGCCCACTGGAAGGATAGGGCGTCCACTTTCCAGGCCTTGTTGTGAAGTTCCCTGGTGCAGAATTTGTTGAGCTGGTGGTTGTAGAGGAAGGCAAATAGGTCCACCTTCGGGGTACCCCATTTTTGGGTCACAAGGTTGAAGGTGTTGTAGTTTAATTGCCACTCGTGTGGGTCTAGGAGATTTCTGCTTAAGTTGTCTGCACGAGAGTTTTGGTTGCCTGGCAGGAATTGAGCTTGCAGATGAATATGCATGGCTGAGGCAGTGTTCCAAAGTGTCATGGTTAGCCTACAGAGAGGGTAGGAGTGGGTTCCCCCCTGCTTGTTGATGTACCACATTACTGTGGTGTTGTCGATTTTGATAAGTAGAGGCCCCGGAGAGAGCAGGGGACTGAAAGCTGTCAGAGCATGCTGAACAGCTAGCATCTCTTTTTGGTTGATGTGCAGATGAATTTAGTTTGGGATCCAGTGGCCCTGAATGCACCTGCTGTCCAGGTGAGCACCCCAGGCATAGTCTGATGTGTCTGTGGTTAGGGTCTGGGTGGTGTGGGATTGTGAAAAGGGAAGTCCCTTGTTGTGGTTGCATGCTGCTGCCCACCAAAGAAAATCTTTCCTTAGACAGGGTATCATAGGTATAATAGTTTCTAGGTCATGTGAATGTTGACACCAAAGGCTTTTTAAGTACCACTGAAGTTTCCTCATATGCAGTCTGGCATATGGAATTAGTAGAATGCAGGAGGCCATGAACCCTACAGCTTGCAGGATTTTCCTTGCGGATAACTAGGTTTTGGTGGCCAGATGAGAGAAGTAGCCTGTCAGGTAGACTTGTTTTTCTGGAGTTAGAAATGCCATCTGGGATGCCATGTCCAGGCTTGCTCCCAGGAATACAATTTTTTGACTGGGGACAAGTTTGGATTTCTTCTCGTTGATAGTGTACCCTGGTGAAGTTAGTAGGTCCTTTACAAATGTCAGGTGCTGTAACAGCTTTTTCTGACTATCTGTCTGAATCAGGCAGTCATCCAAGTAAGGGTAAATTTAAATATTTCTTTGTCTGCAATAAGCAATGGCTGGAGCCAGAAATTTTGTGAAAACTCTGGGAGCAGTGGATAAGCCAAACGGAAGTGCAGAGAACTGATAATGCATAGATCCTGCTCTGAAAATGTAGATATTTCCTGCAAGAATCTCTGATTGGGATATGCAGATAGGCTTCTTTGAGGTCTAGAGTGGCTAACTGGTCATCTTTGGACAGCATAGAGAGAAGCTGCTGCAGTGTGAGCATTTTGAATTTTGGCACCACCAGGAAGGTGTTTAAAATACATAGAGCTAAGATTGCCCTCTTTTCTGGGTACTAGAAAAAGCCTGGAATAGAACCCTTGGCCTATCTGATCTGCAGGGACAGGCTGAATGGAGAACAGGGAATGAACTTCGTTTTGTGCCTCTGCCCACTGGTTTGGAGGAAGATCTGGGAATCCCTTTGGGGTTGGCAAGGTGTAAAAATAAAATGTGTACCCCTGGGGCACAATGTTGAGGACCCATCAGTCGTTGGTGATGGAGGCCAAGTTTTCTGCATGGGAGGCAAGTTTTCCTCCTAGTGGCATGGACAGATGGGCAGAGGTGAGAGGAGGAGTTGATGAGTCATTGGGAATTCATCCCATAAGGGAATGGCTTAGCACTCCCTGGTTTAGAAGTGGAGGCACTCCATTGTTTAGATCTCTGCATACCCTGAGACTGCTGTCTAGATAGTCTGTTACCTCTAGGTCTTGTCTGAGGTGGCCTTGAGGGGGCAGGAAAAGACCAATGTTTTGAGGGATAATGTCTACTAAATCTTGGACGCTGAACTTGCAAAAAGTCTTTAACTGCCTGCATAGATTTAGCTTTTTCTTTCATCTTTTTTAAAACCTCTTCTGCTCTGGTGCCAAACAGATTGGCTTTGTTAAGAGGTGCGTCCAATAATTTTGATTTGACATGATCTGGCAAGGTCTGTTCCTTAAGCCAAGCATGCCTTCAAAGTACAGAACCTGTGACTGCTGCCCTGCAGGACGCTTCTAAGGCATCAAACCCATATTGCAGGGTATGCTTACTGATTTGGCTTGTAGAATGCATACGTTCCTGTAAGTCTTTATTTTCTGCACAGTCAGGGAAGGTAGATAATTTTTGATTAATGAGTTCCATGGTATGTTGCTGGTATTTTAGCATGTGAAGTTGACAATTTAATGCTCTAATGGCAAGAGTTGCAGAAGCATATACTTTTTTACCCCGTCTGTCTAAGGCTCAAGAATCCCTGTCCAAGGGGGTGGGATTCTTAGCTGTAGTTGCTTTTATTCCATTAGGCCCTTGGGAGATGACCTCTGGGTCAGCAGTAGGATTCTTGAAAAGAAATTTGTGAGAGTCAGGGACTCTGTAATACCTGTCAGGTTTCCTGGTAGCAGGAGGTAAAGTATCCGGGGGGGTCAGACTGGATTCCATAAAAACATCATCCACAACATCCAGGACAGGGGATATAGCTAAGGGTCTTTGCTGAGGTAATTCTAAAAATTTCCCGAGTCTCTTTTTGGACTGAGGGTAATCCTGGCATTCCCAATGGAAGTGCTCTCTCAAAGTATATAGGGTTTCACCAAAAGAAAAATCCTCTGGAGGAAAGGCAGAAGGAATGGATTCCTCTGCATCTGAATATTCATAAGCAGATAAGGACATGTCTTCATAATCAGAAACCTCAGAGTCATCAGACTCTTGGTCAGATAAAGATGCTGGTTACAAGTCTCTTTTTCTTTTAGCAGGTGAAGGCTGGCTGCCCCTAATCAGCATGATAAGGTCTTCTGCCATTTTAAGCATCTGTGATAGTGGCAAGGAAGCAGGCGATTGAGTTTGGGTCATCAGTTTTATAGGCATAGCTCATACTCTGGGCCTTAGAAACTCAATAGTTTTAGAAAGAACTGAAGACATGAAAAAAGTCATCTGTTTGTGTCGAATATCAGTAGTGTGAAGAACTTCCTCAGAAGCCGGTGCCTGCACAGCAGCTCTGGACCCATCCAAGGTAGAGACATCCGCAGGTTCCATAGTCAGCGAAGAGTCTCGCAGCATACCAGACTCCGAACGGGTCTTGGTAGCAGCCTGTGAATTCATTGATGTGAACATCAGGGGCTGCGAAAGCTCCGCAATGAGTACCGGTGAACTGGTGACTAGCTTATCAGAAACATCGTCGGCAGTTTTGGACCTGTGCGGTCTGTATCTGTCTTTATTCTTATGTTTTTTCGGAATATCGGTAGTCGGATGGCTTACTGAAGCCATTTCAGAATACAGAGATCGAGAGCATAAGTATTTAGCTACAATAAGGGCCTGACTATGAATAGTTCGAGCATTGAACAAAGCACAAAACCGGCAACGAGGGACGTCGTGGTCTGGGCCTAAACAGGTGACGTAGTAAAAATGGAAATCTCAATGTGGTATTTGCTTTCCATAGGCGAGACAATTGTTAACTTTTTCTGACATCGATTAGAGCAAAAAAAAAGGATCCCCAGTGGAGTACTTAGCTTTAGAAGACTTCACCTTCAATTTCTGAAACGAAAAACTCAGGTAGCGGCCGACCGGCACTCATGCGAACTGCTTCTGCTTTGGGCTCCTCAGCAAAAAAGACTGATGTAATGGCATCGGCTGCCTGTTTTTATACCACTGACAACCTGACATCAGTCATGGAGTGACAGCAACCGACGCAGAAATACTAAGCCTCTGGTATTTGGTTTAACTGAGGGCTACCCCTGGAAGGATAATCCAAGTGTGATGATTGCAACAGTAAAACACGAAGAACATCTCCCTGGATGTAACAGAGGACAGAGGAAGAAGAGACTGTAAAGGGGTTATCAAAGACAGATCCTTGGGTGCAGTAAGAAATGTCAGCATGGGACCAGTCTGAAGTCTGCATCAGAGTAAAACATGATCCTAGGAAGGCATCAGAACTGACTTCTGGATGTTTTTGGTGAACCCTAGACTATGCAAAAGACAAGTGGTAAACTGGAGATCCTGAGCATACTACTGGGAGAAGAAGCTTGAATAAGTAGATCTTCTGTATAGGGAAAGATCTGTATACCTTGAAGCCTGCCAAAAGCAATGACAAGAGTTAGGCATTTGGTGAAGACCCTTGGGGTAGCAGAGAGGCCAAAGATCAAAGCAGAGAACTGAAAATGCAAGGAAGAAACAGAGAAATGTAAAAACTTTTTGAAAAGAAGGTGAATTGGGATGTGAAGGTGTGCATCCTTGAGATCCAGAGACACCAGAAAAGCCTGGGGAAGTAGAAGAGCAAACAATGTCTGAAGTTATAATATCCAAAAAGAAGGGATCTTGAGAAAAGTGTTGAGCAAGGAATGATTCAGAATTTGATTCCATGTATCCTCCTTCCAGGGAACCTAAAACATCCTGGAGTATAACCAAATCCCCACCTGGGTAGGAGGAATGGGCTGAATGGTGCCCTGATCCAAAAGAGACTGCAGAACCTCAGGAAAATGAGGAAACTGTTCACAAGAAGATTGAGGAGCGCCTGAAAAGGGAAGAAGGGATTTCCAAGCCATGCAATAGTCCTGACGGATAATTGAGAGAACCTAAGAATCCGAAGTAATGCAAAGCCAATTTGGAAGAGATAAGGAAAAGCAGAAAGACAAGGGGCAAAATCACAAAGAAAAGCAGCAGAAAAATAAGCAATGACCAACCAGTATCCAAAGAAGTTTTATTTTCTTTGATGTCTCGGCTACACAGCCTTCAAGGAGTATGAACAAGTACAAAATACACCTGCCTTAAATATACTAAAATCATGACATAATTGTATCATTAAACAATTACATGATAAAACAATTATATACAATTAAATGAAAATTCTCCAGTTACATTCTAAGTTTAACCCATGCGGAACCGATATGTTGTACTTTAAAATGTATACTGATTCCTTGTATAATAATCTGTTTTTCAGTTGAGTTTCATCATAAAAATCCCTTTTAACATGTTCTAATATAGTAGCTTGTAAACCTTCCACTTTACCCTGACGGCAATATTTAAAATGTTCTGCTATTGGGCTTTCCACTCTCCCATTGCTTATATCACGTATATGTTCCAACAGTCTGACCTTAAATGGTCTTTTACTTTCCCCTATATAAAAATTATGGCAATGACAACTATGGGAATATACAATGCCCTGAGTTTCACAATTAAACACCCCCCTAGTGTCAAATCTTATACTATTAATTACAGTTATTGGTTAACTATACATTTACAACATTTGCACTTTCCACAACTTTTTGTACTTTTAGTGCAAGGGACACTTGTAATATTATCCACTGGGCCACAAATCTGCCATGAACTAAAAAGTCCTTGATACTTTTACCTCTTTTAGAAGACATCTGTGATACCCCACAACCCATTCTGAAAAATCCTTGATAGATTCCAAATAAGACAAATAAAATTTAATTAAATCTATCAGCTGAGAACTAAAAACACTATACATTGTAACAAAGTGCATTCTTTCTGTATCTTTGGACTTATTATTATTTATACCATTTCCCCAATGTTTAGTATTAGGTAAGTTTATCACAGTGCCAAAATGTTCATACAGCCTATCTTATAAACTCTATCTATAAACATTTTTAATGTATTATTACTTTTTTCCATAAAATCTGTCTCATTATTACACAATAGACCAATTTTTAAGAATTCCCCGTAGGGTACATTCTGTATAATGTGGGGTGGATGACAACTATGAGCTTTTAAATAACATATCCCCTTCTGAAACTTCCTGTGAACCGAGGTCCTAAGACCGCCCCCAGGAACAATATCCAACAACACATCCAAAAAAGGTACTGTAGTACCTACCTGGAGTCCATCAAATGTTAATTTGAACCTATTACATTGTAAATTCGAAATAAAATTTCTACACTTTCATGGCCTCCATCACACAAAAAAAATTAGGTCATCAATAAACCTGTAGTATTTAATAATATGGCAACAAAAAAATTCTGTAGGTTAAATATAATCATTTTCAAATTAGCCCATACACAGGTTAGCATATGTGAAGGCTGCCAGCCTAGCCAGATAGAATTTTATAGATAATTCTATCATTTGTAAATATTAATGTAAGGCACAGGCTTGTTGTCTTAAATTGAAAAAAATGCTGTTAGATGTGGAACTGCAGAAAATGCTACAACAGTGCTCTCTACTGACCAAGTAAAAGCATGTTGTGACCCTTTGAGCTAAAGTCGGCTCCAGCCTGTCTAGATGAATACATTCTTTCTATTGTTTTAACCAAGAGTTAAATTGCTATATTTAAACATGCAAATATATTTTTATTGCTCTGCTTCCTGACCAGCTGCAAGATAGCACAAGGAGATGTTAAGAATGTAAATGTAGTTTCTGTTAGCCTGGGAACCCAGGGAAGTGTGAAGAATGATGTAATGGGAACCAGGAATGTGATTTTAAAAACAGAGAGAATCAGAGAGCTTTATGCATTTTTGTCTTGAACATCCAACTCACAGCACTGTCTTGCTCTATAAGTAAGTTTATCTTACACTTGTGTTTTCTCTTAGAAGTAGCTAGAAACTAGAAAGATTAGAATAAGTGTTTTTCTGTGATGTCAGAACTGTACTACTGAATTATTTTAAGTATTTCTCTGTGATTTCTGAACTCTTGACTAGCACTGTGTAGTAAGAAGTATTGTCTTGTGTTTTTAGTATTTATTATTAAATATTTTTAAACCTTTCAAGTGTGGCTATTTTGTGTAGAGATAATTTAAGCTCTAGAGTACATTGCGTATTTATAGTGATTACTGTACCAAGTCACTCTAATAAGCCTTGACTGTTTAGTTATACTACCAATTGGATAATAATATTGCACAGTAATAATTGGACACACTTTTAAAGGTCTTTGAGTAGCTGATAAATATTAGCTGGGTGGTGGCAGTGATTTCTACCGTATAGTCTGGGTAAAAGGGACACACCTGGAGAACCTGTACCAGCCTTCCCCAGGAGTGTCTGTGTGGTTGTATAAACTCATCTCAAAGTGTGTATGTGTCAGCTACGTGGGCAGGGACACAAAGCACTGGTTGGACAGAGAGGGTGCTGGAGGTTTTAGCTTGCACAGCTGGCTGAGACCTGGACCCTATAGCTGTGCCAGTGGGGAGTCTTATTGGGGACCTGGAGAACAAGGGAGCAACCAGCCCTGGACTGACTGTGATCTTTGTGTGCTCTTAAGGGAAATTGCACTTTACTGTGTGTATTTGTTATCCTTTCCTCCTACATGATGTGCCCCTCACTGGTGTTAGTGGTGAGGATTGAGGCTTCTTGATTGCTGGGCCACGGCATGGGTATCACATCATACATGGGGACGAAGGCCACCACCATAGCAGTACCTTGTTATTGGTGATGTATCTGCCCATTAAACTCAAAATGGTTATTATTTAAGCAAAAATGAACCAATTCTGAAATGTATTGAGCTTTAGGGCTATCCCTCAGAAAAAAGCATAAGGCTTCCATGCCAAAATTGTGTTTTACATTAGTGTATAAACTACAAATATCCACTATTACCAAAAACATATTATAGTTCCATTGCATATCTGAAATTTTCTTTAAAAAATCAAACACATCTTTTATATAAGAAGATAGGCATACTACTTTTGGAAGTAAAAGAGAGTGCAGAAAAATTCCCAAATTGTGTAAGAAATAATTAGTAGCTGCAACAATAGGTTGACCTGGAGGATTAACCATATCTTTATGGATTTTTTGTAGGCAATAAAAATATGCCATACTACAGTCATCCCTTCTGAACTTTTTCTCCAGGTCTATTTTAGAAAAATACCCCAGCCTATAGCCTTTAAAAGTAAGATCATATTCTTTCAACATTGTATTATATACAGTGAAATCAACTACACAATAAACCTCCTCATTGAGCAAATGCTGATAACACATATCTAAATATTGCACATAACTCATGACTACTAATTTATTTCCCTTATCAGCAGGTTTGAACACCAACCTTCTACATTTTCTCAAAGATTTCAATGCATGCCATTCTTTTTTTTGTTAAATTAGAACACAAATCTTTCTTATGCTACTGAAATACCTTAAATTCATTCTCTACAGCAAAATTTAACATAGAGGAAAAATGTTTAAGCCCCTCATGGGTAAAGGGAGGCATGAATTTGCTCAATATTAATATGACTAGTGTTCAACAGACTTTACGCATTAACATCTTCTGTAAACTGACAAGAATAAAAACTAGCATCAGTGGCATCACTTTCATCACTATCAATTAACTCATTTTCTTCTCTATTATTAACATTTGCAGAAAATGAGTTATTAAAAACAAAATACTTAAGATGTAACTTTCTAACTAGTTTAAAATTACACATTTAACATCATGCAAAAGACTAAAGAAACTGGCGTCGGCTGCATGTTTTATACCCCTGATGACCTGACGTCATGGAAGAGGAGACAGCAACCGACGCAGGACCCAAGACTTTGGAATTCAAGCCGACTGAGGGCAACCTGCCAGTAGATTACCCAAATGTAATGACTGTAACAGTGAAACACGAAGAACATCATATTTATTTTTGTCCAAAAACAGTCTAGAGGCTAAATGATTCTCATTTGCCTCTCTTAGGTTGTCAAAAAGACTGAAGTCTCTCTGAGCTCAATTACCTTGCTCATGCTGCTATTGATGACCCTAGAAGCCCCTCCATGAATTCTGGGTGCCATTCTGAAACCTTCAATTAAAATATTTGGTATTTTGGGCCATTGGAAAGACAAGGGGACCTGGCCAAGAGGAAGGGATGTCCCAATGCCAAATAGAACCAGATCCAGAAAAGGAGGTTTCTTGGAGGAAGGAGTCTGAGTAGACTTAGTAGGAGGAGTATGCCTAGAACCCTTCTTACCCCTAGGAGAGGGTGAGGCTGCCTATAAACAAAGGTAGACTTGGATGGATAGCTCATCTAAAACTTGGGAATAGGGGAAACAAAAATATGTTTCAGCTCCTGCAAGGCCTTACCCTTATTCTGGAAGGACTTAAATAAATAAGCGGCAGCAGACCCCAAAAGATTTTTTGTTATCTAGAGGAGCATCCAAATGTTTGGCCTTGATGTCATCAGGCAAAGCTTGCTGATATAGCAAGAATAATGTATCATGACTGAACTAAAAGCAGCAGCCTTGGAAGATGCATCAGCTACATCATTGCACATTTTATTACATGGTGGGGCAACATGAGAAGTGGAGCCTAACAAGGAAAGGGCAGAAGCCTTCCCCTCAGAATCAAGGAGGTCAGAAACCACCTTAGAAACTAGTGAAAGAATGGGCAAAACATACCTGGTCATATGTTTTATATTTATATTATTCTTTTACAATTTTTATCATTATTCTGTTAAAATATTGTATTATTATTTTGTGACAGTTTTATGTTAAGCATTGACTGGAGCTTTTCTCCATGGGCTTCCACTGAAAATGTGTTCTGTCCCAGTCAGACCATCCCAGTAAACAAATATAAAACAAATAAATAAATAACTAAATAAATAAATAAGTCTGGCAGTTAATGGCCCTAAAGGACAAGGTGTCAGCTGAGTAACTTTCTTGCCCAACCTTTCCAGGGCTCTACTATCCTTAGAAGGAAGCAGCTTAGAAGATGACAACAACTGGGAGGACTTGTGCAAAGAAGCTAACCCTATTGATGGATCAGCAGAGGGGCACAAATAAAGAAATTTGCAGTCCTCATGCACCTTGTAGAAGCTATCAAGCATCTTTGGCACAGGAGGCTGAGAATTAGGGCTATAGAAGCTGCAGAAAAAAAACATCCAAAAGGGCAGCCAAGACAAGAAGAACAGCAGATGGTTTAGGAGACTCCATGTCAGGGAGCTCACAGCAGCTATTTTGAATATAAAAGACCTGGAAACAGTCACATTTAAGATAGATCATCATGAGGGCAATAATATCCCCAAAGGTCAACTTTTTCATAGGGGAGTCTGGACTTAAGAAACCCTCTTCCTCTGAACTGTAGTCCAGGAGGGAAGGAATTTGGGAAAACCAGGCCGGGAATTCCTCCTCTGAGTCCAAATCCTCATCTGAGAAATTTAATTCCCTATGTTTCTTAACAGGAGTGGAAAACCAAGGGGTAGCAGGAATAGAGACCCCTTGAGAAGACATCAAGGCCAAATTATTAAATAAACCCTAAGTGAAATCCTGCCATTCACACCGGGGATTGTTTACAACAGGGGAAATACGCTTATCTTCCATTTCTTTATCAAGTCCACCCAAAAAACCCTTGGAGGGTCAGACCCCCTGATGCAGTGACACTATAATGGTGGTAGGAATTTCCTCCATCACTAAAATCTGAGGAATCCCCCTCAGATATTATTAGCCAAGGCTCACCCTCAACGTCAGGTGAAGACATAGGAAAAGCCTCCTAGGACATGCAAACATTCGTATCGATGCTTGCTTCCTATGGGTTTGTGGCAAAGGAATCTTAAATAAGCACTGGATGATCTACAAGACTTTCACTAGCTTCTAAATAGCAGATGAATCAGGCCTGAATTTCTGGGCTTTCTTCTTGACAGATGGCTGGCCCTCAGGACAGGAGGATTCTGCCATAGCACCTTGAGCCAACAGTTTAAGTTGTTGATTCTCAAGCTGTATGGACAAAGAAGAGAGGTGACTACATAAAGTCTTAGGCACAAATGCCTGGCAGACTGAACAATGTGTATGATTGTGGAAAGCACCTAAGCAAAACAGACACTGGTCATGATGGTCTTTATGGGGAATCTGTCCTGCACATTGACATTTTCTCTTTCTGGATGACATGAACACAATAGCAAACAAGAGTAAAAAGAAAAGAAGAAACTCCAATAGAGCACTTATCTGAAAACAAAAATGGCCTGGTGACCAGCACAGCATAAGGGCATTCAGACTGATGGACAATAAGGGCTTTTGGATTGGTGGCAAAGAAGTGCTGAGTGAGTCCGTACATCACCTTTATGACCTATGTCTTACATGGGGAGCATTCATGTAATATATGACACCTATAAGAGCTTAAGGTTTTAGTTTACTGGCCAGACGTTGGGCTATCTTTGGCAAGAGATCCTGTAGGTGAATAATACTGCAAAAAGTGATATGGAAAGACATCTTATTTGTATGTTTAGAAGGATATTAATGAAGACTGTATAGGCAGAACCAAGTGTATGGAAAATAAAGGGACTGATTCTTTAGGGTTTAAAATGACAGTGTATTCATTATGAAGGAAACAGTGCTGTCCTGTTCCCCCAAGAATTTTTATACTTTTGCAGATGGAATAAAACATTTGTTAATGACTTATCTTTCAATATCATATTGTTCAGGATAATTTACAAAGAAATGTATCCCTAATTTTCATTGGGTACTACTCCTTTTTCAAATGGTGGTTGTTTGAGAGAAAGAGAGCTTACCAAACCACTCCTGTGATGAGTAATAAACAATGCAGGCTAAATGGTTTTACAGCATATAGTACATTACATAGACACACACACACACAAACACATAGAAACACACACACACACACACACACACACACACACACACCTTGTTTATTGAGTCCTCTCTTCTTTCAAATGTACATGGATATGGTGGCATAGGAACACTCTTGAAAGTTGTGGTACAAGTGTGCTAGATTGCGTGGTCAATACTTTGGATTCAGTTTGCAGGTGTTACATTTTTTTCCAGTAAGATTTGACCTTTTTTAAACATTAGTTTTATCTACTTTTTATGATAGGTGGATTTTGCTTATTTTGTTGCTATTCTGACAAGGTATCTTACGGAGAAGAGATTTTTTCCAAGTCAGCAGGAGAAATATTATCTTTTACGTGACGCCAACTTTTCTCATAGGATCATTGGATCATAGGACCATAGGAGGTTACTAGGCTAATGGCATTGGGGCCCTTACAAGCCTAGCCAAGAGTTTATCCCCAAAAAAGAAACCTCAGTCAGCACCTGTCTCCCCTGTTAATGAGGTACAAAGGTGGAACTCCTGGGACAAATTTGTGGTTTCCCATCCACTCATCAAGGTTGCGCTTGAAGAGGGTCAGCGAGGTACTCTGTTTGACATGTATGGGAAGTCTATTCCTGAAACGGGGCAGCCTCACAGTCACAAAGCAAATGAGTAAGATCATTGGTAAGCTTGAGTCATTTTTATTCCTTATACAATGTTATTTAAAAGAATAAATCTGATTTTGTCTTGGAAAATTGCAGTATAACTGGAGATGACTGCAGTGTTGACATCGTCTAGGTTATGTAATGGTGTCCAGTCAATACAAAAGAGTTAAACTATAAGAAGGATCAATTTCTTTGGCATATACAGGACACTGGTTGCTAACAGTTTGATAAGATGGACAGAGAAACATTTATATCGACTACATTGATAAGAATAAGGTCACAAAAAAGTAACATGGGGTGAAATGAATGAAGTTAAACATAGATAAAAGCTGGATATGCATATTATGCTGAGCACCAGTCCACTTGTGGTTTCATATCCATGTAAAATAAAGTTGTATTTGATAGCCCAGTTAACTGGAGTATCTAAAAAAAGATTTAAAATTAGTAAGAGAAGATAGAAAAGATATGATAATATTAGATTTTCCTTCCAGTTTTGCAATGTGTTATTCTTTGTGCAAGAAAGCCTAAAACATGGTATTCAAATGTTTCTTTCTTTCTTTCTTCTTGTTAGGAGCATGAAACATTTGTCTACCCATTTACATAAGCATGCATCCCTAAAGGAGGTGTACAATAATAGAAAAAGTCAGTGATGTTGTTTAAGTTGTTTCAGAAGTTGCAAATATGTTTGGATTGTGTTGGAATATACCAGAATCTAGTATATCAGTTTGTTATTAATGTCTCAGAAAACAAGGAGATCACTATGCTGGTCCCTGGAAGGGTATAGTGGAGCTGATGTTTGTAGAAAAGCATTGATACTGGAGTGAAAAAGGCACAAGGACTAACTGAATATGATCCTCAGAATCAATATCACTAATTCAAAAAAAAGTAAAACAGAAGCTGCAGTAAACTGAGGATCCTGAGAAATAAGGTATTTTTCATGAGAATGGACACTGAAGTAACCAAAAATACAGCTTTTATTCAATGCAAGATTTACACTAATTGAGGCTGCACTGCAAATTATAAAAACATTCTCACACAAAAGAAAAAAATATGTTTATTAAACCATTTTCTACATCATTTAAGTAAAAAGTCCAAGCATACAGCAAATCTTTGGTCCAGCTAAGATAACATTGTTGCTAGCCTGAATTAAGCTTTTCTTCACCTAGAACATCCCACTCAAGGTCCGCAGCTATAAAGTATATGAAAAACTTTCCCAGACATAAAGACCCACACCCCCTACAAATGATATATTTTAACCCTGAGACTGAACAATTCTTGGATAAAGGGCAAATTCCCCAAATCTGGGAATCATCCAATCTGACACTTTTGTCAAGGGGTTTTGACCAAAGGACTCTTCAACAAAAGTAGTAGTTTCCACAGATATAAGCTATAACTATCTGTCATCTATCTATTCATAACCATGTATTCTCTGCTGAAATATGTTGTACTTTTTATCATGCATATATACTGCACTATAAAATATGTAACTGCCATCCATGTATATACACTCTAATGTATTTCTGTCATTCTTGAACCATGTGTTTCAC